>NW_027705707.1:0-6123 GCF_054177405.1 Leptonychotes weddellii | reverse complement strand
GGGGGGCCGCCTGTTTGCGCATGCCCCGTTGCCGCAGGGGGAGACGCCTTCCCTGTCGGCGGGGGCCGCCTGCACCCCTGCTGTCCCCACCCTGCGAGGACCCCCCCAGCCGGTGCCACCCACCCCTGGCGGTGGGGCCGGCCTGCCTCCCGCCCCAGGCCTCCGCCGCCGCTCGCCCACGACAGCCCCTTCCCACTCCGCCCTGCCGGCTCCCTGAGCCCACTGTCCGCAACGACCCATGACGACCACAGAGAACCTTCTGGAACCCTGAGCTGGCGCGGCCTGAGACCGTGGGCACAGTGGGGTTCGGAGGCACAGCCACAGCAGGTGAGCAGGAGGACCCTCGCACCACAGTCGCGCTTCCCACAGCAGGAGCACGTCCCCCAGGCTGTCTGCGTGGGCGTGGCCAACTCCCGAGGGTCTCTGCGCGTGCGCACGCGCCGGTGCGCCTGCGCTCTCAGGTTCTAGGGATTCCAGAAGTTTCGGCAGGCATCGAAGGCCCCACCCTCACAGAGCCGGGAGGCGCGAAAGGTTCCAGTAGGTTCTGGGGACTTACCTCACAGGCCCAGCAGCACGTCAGTTCACTGAGAGAAGGTTGGGTGTCTCTGGGAAGGGGGAGGGGAGGGACAGCGAGGTGGGTTCCAGAAGGTTCTGGGCGTCGCCCAGGGCGGGCCTGGGGTGGGGGGCATCCCTCTGCCCTGGGGTCTCGGCCGCACCAGGACCCCTCCCAGAACACCTCTCCCCTGGCTCTGCGCCTGCTCCTTTCAGGCCCTTTGTGCGGGCTGAATTTGATGTCCTTTTCTTCGTTTCCGAGATGGAAACGAGAGCCTGGGCTGCCAGCCCTCCGACCTTTCCTAACGAATACTGGTGGAGCCTGCCTTTCCCTCCCCGGCCCTTGGGGCCATCCATGTCGGGCTGTGTTTTGTCACCTTGTCATTACCACGCTGTCCCAAATACTTTCCATCTTCTGCTGGGAGTGCTGGGGGAGGGGGCTGCGAGGTTTGCAAGGGTGTGAATTGGCGAACGGGACGATTTCCTCCATTTTCCCTGGGACTCACGTCTTGCTCGGGCCGGTGTTCAGGAAAAGGTACTCGGAGTTTCTCGAGTCCTTTTGGATATGAAACCTCCATGCCTCCCCGCCGCAAGACCCAGCTGCAAGAGCAGGCACTGCCCGGTGCCTGGGGGGTCGTCCTGGAGTAGAGCGCCAGGGTCTGGGCTCCGCTGTTGGGGGCCCAGCCCCTCACTGCCCACACTTTGGGGCCACCTGATTCTGCGGGGAGGGGACGGGTGGGGGTTGGGTGTGGCAGAAGGTTCCTGGGTCACACTGCAGCCTATGTGCACGTGAGGCTTCCGGCATCTCCCACACTGTAGTCACCCCCTTCCCCCCACGTTTGTCCGGACGCTGGTAGGAGCAGGGAATATCTGCATGGACAACGTTCTGGCACTTTCCCCAAGTTGCTCTTGAGGTGGGAGTCAACGAGTACATAAGGAGCAGCATCTGGGGGCGCAGGGACCTCGGGTGAGCCCCAGGTGGAGGCAGCACCGGGACCTGGCTGCCTTGGCAGAGCATTGTCTGATCGAGAGCAGGCAGGAGGACTTCCTGCAAGATGAAGTCACGAGGGAGGAAGCCTTCTTGCTGGGAAAGGCCTACTGCCCCCAGTGCCTGCGTGGAGCAGCTTGGGGCCCTGCTGGGTGGGATGCAGGTGCAGGTGGGGAGAGGAGCCGAGAGGCGTGTGCAGGTGGCTGGTGCATGCTGACCCTCCCTGAGGAGCTGTTCTCTCTGCTGATGTGCAGGGAGTGTTGACACTCTCAGTGCCCCTGTGGTATTTAAAAAGGTGTGGAGGTATAGAACGTGCAGATAATTATATCAGGAGAGCTTCCTTGCAGTTCCTTTTAACGTATATCTTCGTTTCATTTATTTGGATATTTGAAACCGATGGGAGTTTATACTGCAAACGTGTTGGATATATTTTATTGTAGACTCAACACTAAAAGAAAGTTGAAGTCAATAGCGGACAAAATGTATGTTACATGTTACGTGCCTTTTCAAAACTATGTTCTGCTGTACTTTGAAAGATAATTCCTCTAGGTACAGAATTCTAGGTTGGCAGGATTTGTCTTCCAACGCTTGACATGTTTTATTACAACCCTTTTGCTTGTATGGTTTCTGATGTGAAGTGCACTGTAATTCCCCTTCTTATTCCTTTGTGCGAGATCCTTAAAGTTTTCTCTTTGAACCGAACACTCGTGGCATTTCAAATGGTAGGTTTGAACATGCCCAGGTGTAGGTAATTTGTCTCTGTGTGTGTGTGTGCTCGCATGTGTGTCCGTGTGTGTGTATGCGTGCGCATGTGTGTGAGTGTGTGTGTGCTCGCGTGTGTGTCCGTGTGTGTGTGTGCGTGCGCGTGTGTATGTGAGTGTGTGTGCGCGCCTTTGTTCGTTTTGGTCTGGTACTTGTTTTGTTCTCTAAGCTTCCAGAGTCTTCCCAGTGATGTCCGTCCACTAACACTGGTAGGCCCCTAGCCGTGAGTATTTCAGGTAATTCTTCTGTGCTATTCTCTCCTCCTTTTGGTCTTTCAACTACCTGTATGTTACTTAAAAAACACCTTCCCACAGTTCTTGGATATTCCATTCTGTTCTCTCATCATTTTTTTGTCTTTGTTTTTTTGGCTGGGGAGATTTATACTGACCTGTCTTCAAGCTCACTGAATCTTTCCACATCTGTGTCTTGAGTCCATTGATGTGCCACCTGCAGCATTCCTCATCTCCGCCACACTGGTTTTGGCTTCTAGCATTTCCATTTGACTCTCAGAGTTTTCGTCTCTATGCTCACATTGCGTATCTGTTCTCACGTGTCATCTGCTTTTTCCACTGGTGTTCTTCATGTCTGAATCCTAGTCCTGTCCCATCCCGTCCCTCTCTGATGACTGACGTCTCTGTTATATAGGTCTTGTCCTCGTGCTTGCTTTCCCTCTTCAAACTGTTTTCTTGGCTTTTGGCACGCCTTGTATTTCTGGTTGAAACCTGGACGTGTGGAGCTGGTTAATAGGAACTGCTGTAAATAGGCTTTGAGCATGAGGATTCATGTTACCTGCCTTAGGAGTGGGACTCTGTGTAATGTTTTCTGTAGCTCTAGTTCCCTTAGGTTTCACATTCTTGAGTGTCCTTGTTTCTGTCTCCTGTTGTAGCTCGCATCTTTCCTGTGCATTGCTCCTAGGACAGAGGGTGTGTTTTGTGGCACTTTCAGTTGCTATCCTTCCAAAAGAAAAAGAAAGGGCTTGGTGGCCAAGTGCTGGGGGCTGGATGTGGACTCTTGTGAGAATGGGAGACTCCCGAGGACTGCTGTTCACACCCAGCCTTCAGCACTTTGTCAAAATTACATGTAACTGCTCCTACCGGTTTACAGCTCCAGCAGCTTCTGCTCCAGGTAAGCGTGTTTCAGGGTGGCCTGGCAGGGTCCACCAGGCTTGCCAGATTTGGAACTGTCACTTCTGTCGTCCTCAGTTCTCCGAGGGGCTACTAAATGTGGTTGGTTTTCAGTTTGGCAAGTGTTTTCTTTTGGGAATGATGGTCCCAAGCTCCTACTCTGTAGGACTAAATGCTTCGGTCTTCCTCCATCTGTTTGGATGAAGCAGAGATAATGGAACTAAAGAATGGGGTAAGAAGAGAGAGGAAAGGAGAACAGGCTCACTGGTTACACGAAATGGCCATTATTAATCATGATGATGAGCGGGAACCAAAGGGCACCATTGAAAAGTGACAACCGGTAGTAAATAAGTAGGAAAATGTGGAGAAAGAAAGCTGTTTCAAGAGATCTGAGTATAAGGTAAAACTGAAACAAAAATACAAAATTGAACTATCCAAAGAAATATTAAAAAGAACAGGGACAACACATCACACAAAGAACCAGCCAACATAATTAATATTACATATTAATATACATAATAATCATAACACACAGAGTGTCTCTGAGGGAGTTTACACCAAACGTACCAATCATTTCAACATATATCAATGGCTTAACTTACCTATTAACTGGTGTGTGGGCACGTAGGGCCGGGCCTAGGCTCGGCCTAGGTAGTGAGAGGGGTGGGGCGTGGGCGGGGTTGGTGTCAGGAAGCAGGGCCTGGAGTGGTTGGGGTCGGGGTGAGCGTGAGTAGGGCTGGACCTGGAATCTGGTTGGCATGGATGGTGAGGCATAAACTGGATTACCAGACGAGGGGATGGGCCAGTAGGTGTGCACCCTGCCCGAGAGACCACACTGCCTCCCCTGGACCCATGGGGGTGGACACATAGGAAGTCAGGCCTAACCCTGGAGCCACAGAGCTGAGCATGTGGCCTCACTCCTTGTGTCCAGGGCCAGGCACTGCTGGACATGACGATCCTCCTTGCTTTGCTCCTGGTCATGGACCTGCCACGGGTGGAGACAAATGTCACCGTGTCTGGAAAACAAGGTAAGTTTGGGCCCCTCAGCCTCCTGACTGGCAGAAGAAGGCAGGCCAGACCTCATCGGCAGACATGGCGGGGCCACCGGAAATGGACATTGCCACGGCCCCAGGGGGCTCTGGGCAGTTGGAAGCACAGGCATCGGGGAGCAGGAGAGGGTCAGGAGAGCAGCCTGTGGATTTGGACACGTAATGGGAGAGCCTGTCGTCTTGGGGCTCCCCCGCCAAGGGCAGGTAGGAGTGGCTGGAATCCTGGTTTCCTCCCTAGCACCCTGCTGTCTCCTCAGTGTCCCCTCATACTGCCTTCCTGGAAGATGTCAGGCTGGGAGCCACGCCTGGCCTGGTCCTCATGGGACCTTCCAGGGCTGTCTCCGAGAACTGGAACAGCGGTGAGAGGGTGACCAGCTTCTCTCCCGGGAGCGGGTCCTGCCCCAATACAGACCCAACAGCAGGCTACTGCACAGGGGTCAGGGCGCAGGGCCTAAGAGTGTCAAGGAGGGTGTAGCTGTTGCTGGAGGAGGTTAGGTGGCCCAGGAAGGTGAGCGGGAAGGGCCCGGGAGAGCAGATGGCAAATCTGTCGAGCCGCCGAATGTGAGATGCCACATTCGTGCACGCGTGGAGGGTGCTTCTGTGAAAGGTATGGGTGCGCAGGCTGGTGGTGTGGGTGTCCGGGTGCACTGGTGCGTGTCTGTGTGTGTACATGTCCGTGCCGTGAGTCTGCGTGTGGGTGTGTGAGCGAGGCACAGCCCGGGGGAGGAGGAGGGAAGCCCAGGAGAGAAGGCAAAGGACTCGAGACCCACTGGTTTTGTGCTCACTCGGAGGAGGAGGAGGATGGTGGGTGTTCATCTGATAGGGCTGGGGACTGTAACTGTCCACTTTGTTGTTATTCCTCCTTTCAGACGTAGCACTGAGGTGTCATGTATGTGAGAGAGAGAATAGTTTCAACTGCACCCATGAAACGAACTGTGGAGAGGGTGTTAAGTTTTGTTCTTCTGTTGCCGTGAGTAAGTATCTCAGTTCATACTGGGTTCACAGGCAGGTCAGTAAATACTAACAGGAAGTAGGGTCTGTCCAGTTTTTCTCAACAGGGAATAACTAATAGAAAAGTGACCTTTAAAAAAATTGGAGCGCGGACGCCTGGGTGGCTCAGTTGGATAAGCGACTGCCTTCAGCTCAGGTCATGATCCTGGAGTCCCTGGATCGAGTCCTGCATCGGGCTCCCTGCTCGCCGGGGAGTCTGCTTCTCCCTCTGATCCTCCTCCCTCTCATGCTCTCTGTCTCTCATTCTCTCTCTCTCAAATAAATAAATAAAATCTTAAAAAAATAATTGGAGATCACCCTGAGCTGAAACCAAGAGTCGGACGCTCAACTGACTGAGCCACCCAGGTGCCCCTATTTGTATTCATTTTTTTTAAGATTTTATTTATTTATTTGACAGAGAGAGACACAGCGAGAGAGGGAACACAAGCAGGGGGAGTGGGAGAGGGAGAAGCAGGCTTCCCGCCGAGCAGGGAGCCTGATGCGGGGCTCGATCCCAGGACCCTGGGATCATGACCTGAGTCGAAGGCCGATGCTGAACGACCGAGCCACCCAGGCGCCCCTATCTGTATTCATTTTTAAGTGAAAAATGCAGCTTTAATGATTTCACTTGTCCCGCGGAGAATAGCTTTTACAAGAG
>NW_027705706.1:0-338 GCF_054177405.1 Leptonychotes weddellii | reverse complement strand
GACTGAGCCACCCAGGTGCCCCTTAAAAAACATTTTTTTTTAAAGATTTTATTTACTTGACAGAGAGAGACAGCGAGAGAAGGAACACAAGCAGGGGAGTGGGAGAGGGAGAAGCAGGCTTCCCGCAGAGCAGGGAGCGCACTGTGGGGCTCGATCCCAGGACCCTGGGATCATGACCTGAGCCAAAGGCAGACGCCCAAAGACTGAGCCACCCAGGCACCCCTACAGTCTACTTTTTACAGCAAATAGGGTGAACCTTTTGAAACATAAGTCAGGTAGGGGCACCTGAGTGGCTCAGTCGGTTAAACGTCTAATGCTTGGTTTCAGCTCAGGTCTTG
>NW_027705705.1:0-338 GCF_054177405.1 Leptonychotes weddellii | reverse complement strand
TGTTTCGCCTCCTCCTCTGGGGAAAGGGTTAGCGCATTTTGGTTATGTGCAAGTGGTCGTATCATTTTGGGTGGGGGGTATGATCATATTATCTCTATTAGAGAATTAAATACAGTCTACAGAGATGCACAGAGTGAGCGCCAAGGTGACAAGGGATGGACATGTGTGACACAATTTTTGTGTCAACTTAGAGGGTATTTGGGGATACAATTAAAAACTAAACTGGTGAACTGTAAGTAAGCAGATTGCTCTCCATAATGGGGGCGAGCATCATTCAATGAGTTGAAGTCCTGACTAGAAAAGAAAGACCAGCCTCCATGAGCAACAAGAAATTCTGC
>NW_027705704.1:0-338 GCF_054177405.1 Leptonychotes weddellii | reverse complement strand
AATGACAAATTGGTCCAGGCTCACCTTGTTTGAACACTAGATCCCCAGCCCTAGAATCAGCCACTTCTCCAAGGAGCCCTGGTTCCTTTTATTGGAGAATGGTATTAGAAACCAAGATCTGGGCACTCAGGTGTCTTTTGATAAACAAAAGTTATCCATCAAAAGTGGTGGGATATCTGGGCTTGTAAAAAAAAAAAAAATCAATGTTTTCTCTATTTTTTTTTAAAGATTTTATTTATTTATTTCAGAGAGAATGAGATAGAGAGAGAGCATGAGAGGGGGGAGGGTCAGAGGGAGAAGCAGACTCCCTGCTGAGCAGGGAGCTTGATGCGGGACTT
>NW_027705703.1:0-338 GCF_054177405.1 Leptonychotes weddellii | reverse complement strand
TTTTTTTTTTTAAAGATTTTATTTATTGAGAGAGAGAGAGAGTGAGAGAGATCACAGAGGGAGAGGTAAAAGGAGAAGCAGATTTGCTGCTGAGCAGGGAACCTGATGCAGGGCTTGATCCTAGGACCCTGAGATCATGCACGTATATTAAACTCCTTGGTTGAAGTTGCAAGTACTTAAGTTAGCTTCTGTAAAACACTACCATCTGTCAAGTTAACCTTGTTAATCTAAATTTTACTGATTTTCTAGCTTTGCTTACATCTAGATTATTAGTTGGTTTTTGCTTTTAGTGCATTAAAAGCCATACAATAGAACATAATAAATTTATGCCTAGTTAT
>NW_027705702.1:0-338 GCF_054177405.1 Leptonychotes weddellii | reverse complement strand
GGATCGAGTCCCGCATCGGGCTCCCTGCTTGGCAGGGAGCCTGCTTCTCCCTCTGACCCTCCCCCCTCTCATGTGCTCTCTGTCTCTCTCATTCTCTCTGTCTCAAATAAATAAATAAAATCTTTAAAAAAAAAAAAAGTGAGAATAGACATCCCTGTCATGTACCTGTCCTTGGGGGAAAAGCTCTCAGTTTTTCCCCGTTGAGGATGATATTAGCTGTGGTTCTTTCAAATGTACCTTTTGTGATGTTGAGGTATGTTCTCTCTATCCCTACTTTGTTAAGGGTTTTTGTCAAGAATGGATGCTATGTTTTATCAAATGCTTTTTCTGCATCTATT
>NW_027705701.1:0-338 GCF_054177405.1 Leptonychotes weddellii | reverse complement strand
CTGATAAACAGGCATGTATGATTTATTTTTTTTAAAGATTTTATTTTATTTTTTGACAGAGAGAGAGACAGCGAGAGAGGGAACATAAGCAGGGGGAGTGGGAGAGGGAGAAGCAGGCTTCCAGCTGAGCAGGGAGCCTGATGCGGGGCTCAATCCCAGGACCCTGGGATCAGGACCTGAGCCGAAGGCAGACACTTAACGACTGAGCCACCCAGGCACCCCGGCATGTATGATTTAATTATTTTAATTTTATTATCACTTTTATCATTTTTATTACTTGGATCAGAAGATCCCTGAGAAACAACTGAAGTCCCAGAGGTTTTCAGGGGGGATCAGGT
>NW_027705700.1:0-338 GCF_054177405.1 Leptonychotes weddellii | reverse complement strand
TTCCTGCAGCCACTGGGAAAAAGAATCTCCCTGTCCCCAGAGATTCTGGAGCAGTCAGCGTGGAGGCCAGGGCAGCTGGTGGTCACTGTGGGCCCCTCGTGGAGGAAGGCTGCCTGAGTGAGGGTCAGCGCGGAGCAAAACGGCGCTGGGACACGGACGGACAGAGACTCCGCTGCGGAGGCTTGTTCCTGTCCAAGCCCGGTTGTGTAGGCCCTGGTCGCCGGGCATGCTGGGGCAGTGTCCTTGCCCTGCGCGTCCCCTGCGCCCCTGCCGCCTGCCCCGCGGCTGGAGCAGGTCTGCGGAGGGGGCCCTCCCTGAGCCGTGGGTGTCGTTCACAT
>NW_027705699.1:0-338 GCF_054177405.1 Leptonychotes weddellii | reverse complement strand
TCCAATATTATTTTTACTAGTAGTGGTGAGAGTGGACATCTTTGTCTTGTTCCTGATCTTAGAGGGAATGCTCTCAGTTTTTCACCATTGAGACTGATGTTAGCTGTGGATTTTTCATATGTGACCTTTATTATATTGAGGTATGTTCCCTTTAACCCCCACTTGGTTGTGAGTTTTTATCATAAATGGATGTTGAGTCTTGTCAAATGCTTTTTCTGCTTCCTTTGAGAGGACCGTATGATTTTTATCTTTGATTTTTTGATATACTATATGACATCGATTGATTTGCAAATATTGAACCATCCTTGCATCCCACAGAATAAATCCCTCCTGCTTGA
>NW_027705698.1:0-338 GCF_054177405.1 Leptonychotes weddellii | reverse complement strand
TGGATGGCCTCATTGTGTTTTGAGCTAGAGTCTTCTAAGGCCTTTTGTGGACACCCTTTTATCTACACAGTCCCCCATTGATGGAAATTTAGGCTGTTGCACAAACTCTAATGTGAGGAATTTTGCATACGTTTGTCATCTTTTTTTTTTTTTTTTTTAAAGATTTTATTTATTTTTTTGACAGAGAGAGAGACATAGCGAGAGCAGGAACACAAGCAGGGGGAGTGGGAGAGGGAGAAGCAGGCTTCCCGCAGAGCAGGGAGCCCGATGTGGGACTCGATCCCAGGACCCTGGGATCATGACCTGAGCCGAAGGCAGACGCTTAACGACTGAGCCAC
>NW_027705697.1:0-338 GCF_054177405.1 Leptonychotes weddellii | reverse complement strand
CCCGGTATCTCATTTTCTAAAGTGAATTCATTTTGTTTCTAGTACAGTTGAATATCTTTTATGAATGTCAGTGATTTTTTTTAATCTTTCAAAGGACCATTTTTATGCCTTTTTGCACCATAAAGAGCAATGATTCAACACTGTTTGAGGATATGAGTAAACTGCTAATGGATTTAATTTAAAGAAAATTAAACTGTCTGGAATAAGTCTTAGTTTTGGGAAATACAGAGTTTAAAACAATTGCATAAGTTGAATCAAATTTGGAAATAAGCATGTGAAAGAATTTCTTAAAAAGAATAAGGGGAGTCCAAGATGGCAGAGGAGTAGGAGATCTTAAT
>NW_027705696.1:0-6124 GCF_054177405.1 Leptonychotes weddellii | reverse complement strand
AATGAAGCGGGGGAAATCGGAGGGGTAGACGAACCATGAGAGACGATGGACTCTGAAAAACAAACTGAGGGTTCTAGAGGGGAGGGGAGTGGGAGGATGGGTTAGCCTGGTGGTGGGTATTGAGGAGGGCACATTCTGCATGGAGCACTGGGTGTTATGCACAAACAATGAATCATGGAACACTTCATCTAAAACTAATAATGTAATGTATGGGGATTAACATAAGAATAAAAAAAAAGAAAAGAAAATATAATACTTTTAACCTCCAAAAAAAAAAAAAAAGAAATCACTTCCTAACTCCAAAATGTGTTGCTTCAAAAACCAATAGGATTTTTCTAGCAAAAAAAAAAAATTATATTAGATTTATATTGTTTTAAAAATTGAAGACCAGCTAATTTTTCCAAAATCCTCTCTCACTACCAATACTTTATAATAAAAGCATGACACTCTCTTTTCTATCCAGTCCCCAAATTAGGTCAACCAAAATGACTGCCTTTTCATCAAGATATATTCATTTACAATGAAACAAATAAACAAAAGTAGTCTTAACACTTAACTTGTATCTGTGATGGGATCAACTCTCCACTGCAAAAATGTGGTTTACCCAAAGAATATCTCATTACTTATATCAATGACTCAGTTGTTTTTAAGTCTTATAATGTTCTCTTCCTTATTTTACAAACACATTCGACATAGATGAATGAATGATGTACCCATGAAGAAAAACACTAGACATATGACAAGACCTATGAGATGGCCTCTTATTTTCTTTTTTTTTTTTAAAAAAGATTTTATTTATTTATTTGAGAGAGAGAGAGTGAGAGAGAGAGAGAGAGCACAAGATGGGGGAGCGGGAGAGGGAGAAGCAGACTCCCTGCTGAGCAGGTAGCCCGATGCGGGACTCGATCCCGGGACTCCAGGATCATGACCTGAGCCGAAGGCAGTCGCTTAACCAACTGAGCCACCCAGGCGCCCGGCCTCTTATTTTCAAATAAGTTAAAATTATTTTTATTCTTCCATTAATTCAATTTTAGAGTTTTAAAATTTTTATAGCCCCCTCTATCTGTTTCTCATTTTGCTATATCTTTTCTGTGTCATCCCTGGAAATTTCCTATTCATGTTGCCCTCATCATGCAATTAATTGAACATATGCACTAGAAGATTATATATCAAATGACTCTTACGAGGGAGATGACTTAGGTGATTCAAAGATATACAAGATCTCCTCCTTGAAGGGCTAATAATCCAGTGGGGGGGGGGAAGACTTGGACACCAATAATTATGATAGGAAGCAATATACAGAGCATGCTATATAAGCAATATAATCAATAAGCTATAGGGGCACCTGGGTGGCTCAGTCATTAAGCATCTGCCTTCGGCTCAGGTCATAATCCCAGGGTCCTGGGATCGAGCCCATATCAGGCTCCCTGCTCAGCAGGAGTCCTGCTTCTCCCTCTCCCACTTCCCCTGCTTGTGTTCCCCTCTCTCGTTGTCTCTCTGTCAAATAAATAAATAAAATCTTAAAAAAAAAAAAAAGATGGGGCGCCTGGGTGGCTCAGTTGGTTAAGCAACTGCCTTCGGCTCAGGTCATGATCCTGGAGTCCCGGGATCGAGTCCCACATCGGGCTCCCTGCTCAGCGGGGGGTCTGCTTCCCCCTCTGCCCTCTTCCCTCTCGTGCTCTCTGTCTCTCATTCTCTCTCTCTCAAATAAATAAATAAAATCTTTAAAAAAAAGAATCTTTAAAAAAAAATATGCTACAAAAAGTATCAGAGGAGGAACCACTCAATTTCTGGCTGGGATAATTAGAAGGGGGAAAAAAGTTCTTAGAATAGAATTTGTAATTCTATTTGAAAGATTGATAGGATTTCAAAATGTGGGTGGGGATATCTAGAGACTAGCCTTGGCCAACCAAGCAAAGGTGCAGAACAAGGGAAGTGCAAATACAAATGCATCTACTTTAGCCGAAGTAATGGATAGATGGTGGGAAACTAGGCAGAAAAGGCCAGAGTTCAAGTGGTGGACACATTTGATGATTAGAAAAGAATGAATCAATCTTGACTGGGCAGTGGCCCTGAGCAATGTCACTGTCCCTACAATATCTAAGCATGTCTATTATCAAGGCTGACTGAAGGGGAAGTATCAGTGATCATTTATTTATAATATATGGCATAAGATACAGCAACTCGCATGTCATTAAATATTCTTCAGTTTTTAAAAGTCTGGTTGGTATTTAGTAATATGATAATACAGATATCCTTTACTGTTGGATATTTAGGTTAGTTCCCATGTTTTGTTAATATTTAAAATAGAACAATTGTGATGAACATCTTTTTACTTTGTGTGCATATAATTCCTAGAAGAGGAATTATTGGTGAAAGGATAAGAATATTTTTAAGACTCGCAATACACATTTACCAATTTCATATTACAAAACAGGTACCCATTTAAAATTCCAACACTGGCAGGCTCTCTGCTCAGCAGGGAGTCTGCTTCTCCCTCTTCCCTCCCCCCTCTCATGTGCTCTCTCTCTTTCTCTCTCTCATTCTCTCTCTCTCAAATAAATAAATAAAATCTTTTAAAAATAAATAAAAAATAAATAAAATTCCAACACTGGTATGTGTGTTTATTCATTATATGTGACTATATCCACCTCACCAAAAAAAAAAAAAAAAAAAACCAATGTGGGCTTCTGGATACTCTACCTCTTCCTCAAGAGAGGAGAGGGTCTACTGCCCCAGGGAGGTGCAAAAAGGAGCCAAGGTACAGTTGATTCTGCTCTCTCCATATGACTGTGACTCCTAACTGGACACCCCAGGACCTCACACCCAGGCTGACTTCATGGGTATGACCTGTGGAGCCTTATAGGGCCCCAGGCTTAGAAGAACCCCATGTTTGGTTTAATGTCTGTTGTCCAATAATTTTTTAACAAGGCCCTGCATTTTCATTTTGCACTGAGCCCCCAAAATTAGCCAGTCTTATTCATACCCCACAGTGCCTAGCAGGGTGTATTGCACGTAAGAGATATTCAAAATTTCCCCCAACTAGCATATTATTGTGTTTATGGGAAAGGGGGAGGAGAAAAATCAAACTAAATCCACATTAATTGCATCTTTAAAGAGCATGCATTTTTCAAAAAAGTCATTATCAAATTACCTTTTAATTTCATTAGTTACACAGTTTAAGGGGAAAATTAAGTTAAATCAAAGTCACAGAAATTCAGAAGAGTCATGAAAAGAAAAAAGTAAAGTTTTAAAAACCTAGAGAGACAATAATTCAGAAAAACATTAAATTCAAAGTCAATGAGAATTTGGTTTTTGCTATGACTATATCATCTTCCCAGTAGGTTCTTGAACTAAATAAATGTGATTTCTGCTTGGAAATTTTCCTGGAGGCCCTCTGGAAAATTAAGACAGACAGGATAAGTGTCTTTTTATTATTCTGAGCCACATAAAACAATTGGTCTCAGGAGCTGATAAAAACTATTCCAGAGGAACCCAGACCACTAATCTTGCTACCCTCAACAACTTCCACCAACCCTCAAATTTAATAAGCCATTAGTATCCCTAGTGTGACCACTGCCCTTTTCCCAAGTTTTATTTAAAGCTTAGATGTTCAAAAAGTATTTGAATTCTGCAGATGGATTCACCGAAGGGAGGCCCCAGACTTCATAAGGCCAGAAGCATTTTCAGGTTTAAGTTCAAGTCCACATCCTTCTCATGGCCTTACTCCTATCCCAACTCCCATCCTGACATTCTCAAGAGCATGTTCTTAAATCTGGTCTTAGATCAACTGCTTCTGAACTACATTCTTAAGAATGCCGATTTCTGGGCCCTATGTTTGACCTTCTGAATCAACATATCTGAGAACAGAATGAAGAAACTGACTGCTTCTTTTGACCAACATTGGGTGAGTCTATGTGCAAACCAGAGCTTCTCCTTTCATTGTGCACACACATCATCCGGGGATCTTGTTAAAATGCAGGTTCTGTCCGATTCACTAGATCTGGGCTGAGGTTTAAGAGTCTGCATTTCTAACAAACCAAGAGCAGCCGTTCCCATCCCAGTTGCACATTAGAGTGTACAGCCCAATTCTGATTCCCAACTGAATCAGAATCCCTGTAATGGAGCCCAGGCAACACCCTGGAATGAAACTCTGAGTAGATAGCCCCTGAGCCTCAGTTTCCCTCTCTACAAAATGAGAATAATACCCACATGAGATATCATTCATCACTAGTCATCTCCCAAACTCCCTGCTCTCCCATCATGCTGTCTTTCACTTTGGAGCCTTTGCAGACACGATTGCTGCACCGCCAGCTACCCCCTCATTGTTGGCCTCGTTAAACCCTACTCTCTGTCTTCACATTGTAGCTCAAATGTCACCTCAGCTGGGAAGACTTCCTGACCAGCCCCCAGGGCAAATCCAAATGAGGTTCCTGCACTTATACTGCTCATAGCACCCTGAACATCCTTCAGAGCATCACATATTTTATAGTGATGTATTTTTGTGCAAGTAAAGGAATAATGTCCACCTCACCCCACTAGTCTTGGTGGGCCACAGATCCCAGTCCTCAACTCATCACCGTAACCTCAACAGCTCCCCAGCACTTCACCCTAACAGTTGTTAATGTGGGTGGAGCTACCTTACTCTGTACCGGTCTCTGCTTCAGCATTTTATAAGATTCAGTTAATTTCATCTTCACACTGTCTTACGAGATAGGTGCCATTATTATCCCTATTTTATGGATGAGAAACTGAAGCATAGAGAGACTAAGTTCCTTGCCCAAGGAATCACAACTGGAGGCCCCTAGTGGAAGAAACAAGATTTGAACCCAAGTAATCTAGGTTAAGAAAGGGAAAAAGGCACAATGAGGGACTACAGAGGTTCCCTGGAGATTCTTCCTTTTCTTTCTTGCTTCCTTTCCTCCATCCTTCTCTCCTTGCTTCCCTCCTCCCTTCCTTCCCTCCTTCCTTCCCTCCTTCTCTCTCTCTCTCACACACACACACACACACAAACACTTTATAGTGGCCACAATGCCAGGGCAGCCATAGCTCATTTATTGTATTTGCACGGTAGATACCTTAGTTCATGCTCATTCTTTGAAAACAAATGTACTGACAAGTCCCTGCTCCGATGGAGGCATTCTAGAAATATGTGAGGAACAGACTCGATGTACCTATTACCAGACAGGTAACAAGGGAATAAGCAAACAAGGAAACTGGTTACATGCGCGACAGAACTAAACGGGGTGGTGAGGTAGGGCTGGCAGGCTCCTTCACACACCGTCAGGAAGGCGGGCCTCTCTGAGGAGGTGCCGTCGAGCTGGAACCTGGGGGGACAGAAGTCCGCTCTTCCTGCGGGAGGAGTGGGTTAAGGTGGGAGAAGCGGGTTAAGGTGGGAGAAGCAATGCAGGCAGAGGTCCTAAGCACCACTTGCGGCCATGCCTGAGAAGCGAGGGCCGTGGGTGTGACGGTCGCTGAGGGACAGAAGGGATGGGAACAGGATAAAGCGCGCGGGCCGGGCCACATCGCACCTCCAGATTCACGAACTTTTCCAGCCATGTGATGTACCAATCAAGTCACCAAAATCTTTACCAGTGGGTTCACACACCCTTCGCAGTGCTCTGCTGTTAGCTGAGAGGAGGCACGGGGGCTCTGCGGCCCGGACCCACCAGCTTTTGCTCATTGGTCCAGAGGCTGGCACGTGACCCCAGCACATCCAATCCATGGCCAGCCCGCACCCCGAGACAGCGCCTAGTGCAAGCCTCCGGCTCACCCAGGGGGCGTGGCATTTAGAGGAGCCCATCAGATTCCGCAGGGAACTTAACCCGGACAGTGAAAAGAACAAACCAGTTAGAGGTGAGGAGAAGCGTGCGCGGGGACCGAAAAGTAACTGTGGAGAAGATAGGTTAATAACAGAACCCGAGTGGGGCGCCTGGGTGGCTCAGTTGGTTAAGCAACTGCCTTCGGCTCAGGTCATGATCCTGGAGTCCCGGGATCGAGTCCCACATCAGGCTTCCTGCTCAGCAAGGAGTCTGCTTCTCCCTCTGACCCTCCTCCCTCTCATGCTCTCTGTCTCTCATTCTCTCTCTCTCAAAATAAAAATAAAATCTTTAAAAAAAAAAAA
>NW_027705695.1:0-338 GCF_054177405.1 Leptonychotes weddellii | reverse complement strand
TTCTATATCCAGATACTTTGTAAAGTATCCGTTTTACTGATGTTTTCTCTCAGTTTGTGGGTTGCCTAGTTATTTTCTCAAAAGTGTCTGTTTACAAACAGAAATGTTTACATTTTGATGAAGCCTAACTTAATGGTTTTTCTTTTCTGAGTCCTAAGAACACTGCCTCTCTCTTTCTAAGTCATGATGACATTCCCCTATGTTTTCTCCTGAAGGCTTTGTGGGTTTCTATACATTATGAAGTAGGAATTGACATCCTTTTTTTTTCCTTATGAATAACTATTCCAATTTCATTAATTGAAAGACTGTCAGGAAGGAAGGAAGGAAGGAAAGGAAAG
>NW_027705694.1:0-338 GCF_054177405.1 Leptonychotes weddellii | reverse complement strand
GGTCTCTGGCCGCACTCCGTGCTCACCCGGTCTGTGACCGAGCATTTCTATCTCTGGCACCCGACTCAGTGTGGAGTACCCAAACCCCGCAGATCCCTGCGGTGCGCTCCCATGCTGCTCCTTCAGGGGGAGGAAGGGGAGTCTCCCCAGATCTGCCACTTGTTGGGTCCCTGCTGGAAGAGCAGTGGCCCAACTGTGCCGCGGATCACGGTCTATGGCAACCCCAAGCTGAGAGCCCACTCCTTAGCTCTGTCTCTGCAGCCAGCTTCCCTGCTCCAATACCTGGGAGCTCCGCTGCACTCAGGCACCCCCGGTCTTCCTGTGACCCCGAGTGTCCT
>NW_027705693.1:0-338 GCF_054177405.1 Leptonychotes weddellii | reverse complement strand
GTCCTAAAGGAAAAGTTAGGCATGGCTGCTTTTCATGTTGCATCTACAGAAAGCACCAAGACCTAATTTGGGGAATTTGATTATGCTAACACATTTTGGACAACATGTGTTCCTTTTAAGTACATGTGCTTATCCATACGAGGGGTTGCAAAGTTGTAAACCAGTGGGACGCCTGCCCTCAGGAACTGGGCATGCTTGAGGTCTAAGATGAGAGAAGCGTGAACTTGTCAAACACGGTTTGGGATTCTGATGAAAGCTTTGGGTGGAATGGCCCCTGGACGGAGAGATGCGGCCTTTGCTCTGGATGCTAGTACGCCTTGGAAACCTGGATGCGGGCC
>NW_027705692.1:0-338 GCF_054177405.1 Leptonychotes weddellii | reverse complement strand
TTGGTGGGGGTGGGGGGTGGAGACGGAGAAGGGTAGCCAATTGAGGGTCCTTAGAGAGAGAGAGAGAAACAATTTGGGAAATAACTTGGCGTCTCCCACTCCCTGCTTGCAGGGAACCGGTGGGCACGGCGGGGGGGTGGGGGGGGAGGGCGGGGTTGCCTTAAAAGGAAGGAAAGGATGAGGACGTGGGACAACTTCAGACGAACAAGGCCTAGAATCATGAAAGGGACCGGTGATTCAGGTACTGGCCTGCTCGCTCAGCAAGCACTCCTGTCGGTCTGCAGGACTCTTTGGTCTTTTGGGCGCGACACAAATCGAGTGAGGGAAGGAGGCAGGAA
>NW_027705691.1:0-338 GCF_054177405.1 Leptonychotes weddellii | reverse complement strand
GTGACAAAATGTGCTCTGTGGTCAAAAAATGGTGGACCATGACTGAAGCTCATGTTGATGTCAAGACTACCGATGGTTATTTGCTTCCTCTATTTTGTGTTGGTTTTGCTACAAAACACAATATCAGATTTGGAAGCCTTCTTTCGCTCAGTGTAACAGGTCCACTGAATTCAGAAGAAGATGATGGAAATCATGACCCAAGAGTTGCAGACAAATGACTTGAAATTAGTGACCAATAAGTTAATCCAGACGGCATTGGAAAAGACATAGAAAAGGCTTGCCAGTCTATTTACCCACTCCATGATGTCTTTGTTGGGACAGTAAAAATGCCAAGGGAG
>NW_027705690.1:0-338 GCF_054177405.1 Leptonychotes weddellii | reverse complement strand
TGATAGCATTGCTGGATAGAGTATTCTTGCCCGCAGATTTTTCCCATTCAGCACTTTGAATATATCACGCCACTATCTTCTGGTTTGCAAAGTTTCTGTTGAAAAATCTCCTGCTAGCATTATGGGTTTTCCCTTGTAAGTTAATGACTTCATTTGTCTTGGTGCCTTTAAAAGTTTTTCTGTATCACTACATTTTGCAAATTTAATGAGAATATGTCTTAGTGTCTGTCTGCTTTTGTTGATTCTGTTGGCAGTTCTCTGTGCCTCCTGGATCTGGATATCTGTTCCTTCCCCAGATTCAGGAAGTTTTTAGCTATTATTTCTTCAAATAAATTTTT
>NW_027705689.1:0-338 GCF_054177405.1 Leptonychotes weddellii | reverse complement strand
TTCACATCCACAGTAAGATTTCAGTGTTGTGAGTGACTTTAGAATTCATTCATTCACCTCAACAAATAAGTCAACTACACACCCAAGAGTTTTGTCCAAGTCTTAAAACTAGGCAGTTGCAGAGTCAAGAGGTTTTTTCCCAAACCATGCTGCACCACCAACTACAAGATATACACATGCTCTTTTCTTGCTTAAAGTAACATTTTTTTCTAATTCTACCAAAGCTTCTTAGCCATAAAACCACGAACATGTGGACACATTGCATGGGAGCGATTTTCCTGGCTACATGCCTAAGCTGAAGAATACAGATTAGATAAGCAAACTGTGGTAGCACCCAC
>NW_027705688.1:0-338 GCF_054177405.1 Leptonychotes weddellii | reverse complement strand
GAATGCAAACTGGTGCAGCCCCTCTGGAAAACAGTATGAAGTTCCCTCAAAAAGTTAAAAAATAGAACTACCCTATGATCCAGCAATCCTACTACTGGGTATTTACCCAAAGAATACAGAAACACTAAATCAAAGGGATACATGCATCCCAATGTTTAGAGCAGCATTATCTACAATAGCCAAGAAGTAGCCCAAATGTCCATCAGCTGATGAATGGATAAAGAAGATGCGGTGTATATACAATGGACTATTGCTCAGCCATAGAAAAGAATGAAATCTTGCCATTTGCAACAACATGGATAGGGCTAGAGAGTATAATGCTAAGTGAAATAAGTCAG
>NW_027705687.1:0-338 GCF_054177405.1 Leptonychotes weddellii | reverse complement strand
CGGGTGACCCTCCCGCCGGGTGACCCTCCCTCCTGATGACCCTCCGGCCGGGTGACCCTCCCGCCGGGTGACCCTCCCTCCTGATGACCCTCCGGCTGGGTGACCCTCCTGCCAGGTGACCCTCCCTCCTGATGACCCTCCCACCAGGTGACCCTCCCGCCGGGTGACCCTCCCTCCTGATGACCCTCCGGCCGGGTGACCCTCCGGCCAGGGCGGCCAGCCTTCACTACGGGCAGTGTACCGGCGTCTGCCCTGTCCCCACACGTTCTGGGCTGGGCGTCTTAAGACCCTGGAGTGCCAGGAAGCAAGCCCCGTGGAGGCGTTCCACACCGTGGCAT
>NW_027705686.1:0-338 GCF_054177405.1 Leptonychotes weddellii | reverse complement strand
TTTATTTATTTATTTATTTGTCAGAGAGAGAGAGAGAATGAACAGGGGGGCGGCAGGCAGAGGGAGAAACGGGCTTCCCACTGAGCAAGGAGCCTGATGCGGGACACAATCCCAGGACCCTGGGATCATGACCTGAGCCAAAGGCAGACACTTAACCTGCTGAGCCACCCAGGCATCCCTCTTAGGATTTTTTTTTTTTTTTTTGTATGCAAGATCACATCATCTGGGAATAGAAATAGTTTTACTTCTTCCTTTCCAATATGGATGACTGTTATTTCTTTTTCTTACCTAATTTCCCTGGTTAGAGCTTCCAGTACAGTGTTGAATAGAAGTGGCAA
>NW_027705685.1:0-6124 GCF_054177405.1 Leptonychotes weddellii | reverse complement strand
GTAGACTGTAGTGATTCATCAGTTGCATATATGTTCCCTGGTGAAAGAGCCAGGCCTGACATTTTCAGGCTTACTCACGATTGTGGCTAGAACTTTTCCAGATTGCATGTTTTCCTGAGGCCAGAGCAGGCGAGCTCCACCCCTACCACCCTGTTCCCCACACCCACACATGTGCACACATTCATGGACACACACACACAGAGTAGCCCTGATCTCCCCACCGATGCATGGTGTCAGCTGGGAGGAGTGACAGTGTGCAATCTAGACCTTCCCGGGCTTGGCTGTAGCAGAGCCCGTCCACAGATGCCTGGCTTGTTCCCGTCTGCGCACAAGCATGCACCTATGGGCACAATGATCCTACAGGGAATGGACAGGCCAAGTGGGAATCAGCCAAAAGAGGCACCAGAAGGCTCCCGAGAGATCCAGCTCCCTGGGGTAACCTTTGCTGCAGGAGGGAAGGGTGGGGACACAGGGGGAAACTTGCTCCCTCCCGGGGCCAGAGGCCAGCAGTCACGCCCCCATGGGAGCCCAAGGAAGCCGCGGGCATGGATGCGGCTCAAAGGGCGAGCTCCAACCTTTCTGCCCATGTCTTCCCCAGCTTGAGGGCTCCTTGGAGCAGGAGAAGAAACTGCGGGCAGACCTGGAGAGAGTAAAGAGGAAGCTGGAAGGGGACCTGAAAATGTTCCAGGAATCCATTATGGATCTAGAAAATGACAAGCAGCAAGTGGAGGAGAAATTGAAAAAGTAGATATCTCGTGTTTGACCTCTGTGTTTGAGCCCGAATGCCAACTTAGCCCTTTATAAAAGGCTTGTATTTCATGTTATTTTTAAATATATACATATATACATATGTATCTATTTGCAGAAAGGAGCTTGAAATCAGTCAGTTACAAACCAAAATTGACGAGGAACAAGGGCACAGTTTACAATTACAAAAGAAGATCAAAGAGCTGCAGGTAGAAGTTTCAAAACCCTTCCTGGGGTGCCTGGGTGGCTCAGTTGGTTAAGCAACTGCCTTCGGCTCAGGTCATGATCCTGGAGTCCTGGGATCGAGTCCCACATCGGGCTCCCTGCTCAGTGGGGAGTCTGCTTCTCCCTCTGACCCTCCCCCCTCTCATGCTTTATCTCATTCTCTCTCTCTCAAATAAATAAATAAAATCTTAAAAAAAAAAAAAAACCCTTCCTGACCCCAAAAACCCTTTGCAAGGGTCCCTCCTGCCCTTTTGCCTTTGTTTCTTTAGCTGCTCATTTTCTTACTGTCCTTGGAGCTGGAAACAATGTCCTGTCCTTCCCTTTATTTTTTCTGAAATTAACATTTTAATTTTGTCAGTAGCACATACATAGATTTCCTTGAGAATATTACAGTGTTACCAATAAGGCTAAATATGATTGATAAGCGTGCTTTGATCACCACCGATAACCCTCCCTTCTCAGAAGTCGCTCTCACTTTTAGCTGGATTGTGTATCCTACCAGATCTCTTGCTATGGGTTTATGTATGCATTTAAGACCCAAAGACAGGCGCCTGGCTGGCTCAGTTGGTGGAGCCTGCCACTCTTGATCTCGGGGTTGTGAGTTCGAGCCCCATGTTGGGTGTAGAGATGACTTAAAAATGAAATCTTAAAAAGAAAAAAGACCCAAAGAAACTGTCTATGGGAGATATATATATATATATATACGTATGATACACACATATATATGTATATGCACATATATATTAAAATATAAAGGAGCAAGAACATAAATATATGCAAGCGTATATTATATATCATTACATTTATGTTTATGCATATAAATATGTTCATTAAATATATGTGTAGTTCCTATTCTATATACTTTATATTTTTTAGCTTCAATATGATAATACAGATACTATGGTTCTGCAACTTGCTACTTTCATATAACAATGCATCTTGCAGAGCTGTCCGTGGTAGACGTGGGTCAAATCTTAACTGCTCCATGAACTTCTGGAACATGGTTCCATCATGGTGGATTTGAACATTCCCCTACTGATGGACATTTAGATTGTTTCCAAGTTTATTCCTCACTAACTTAATATTATCGTATAGTCTTTTCTTTGTGGTGCCTACCCCCAGGACCTCCCCCTCCCCCTCCCAAAGTGGGCTCCTCTCTCCCCCCAACATTCCTGATGCGGTGACCCTTTCAGACCCGCACAGAAGAGCTGGAGGAGGAAATCGAGGCAGAGCGGGCCTCCCGGGCCAAAGCAGAGAAGCAGCACTCTGACCTCTCCCGGGAACTGGAAGAGATCAGCGAGCGCCTAGAAGAAGCCAGTGGGGCCACCTCTGCCCAGATCGAGATGAACAAGAAGCGCGAGGCAGAGTTCCAGAAACTTTGCCGGGACCTGGAGGAGGCCACCCTACAGCACGAAGCCACCACGGCTGCTCTTCGGAAGAAGCACGCGGACAGCGTGGCCGAGCTCAGGGAGCAGATAGATAACCTGCAGAGGGTCAAGCAGAAGCTGGAGAAGGAGAAGAGCGAGCTGGAGATCGATGACATGGCCAGCAACATTGAAACTGTCTCCAGGTCGAAGGTACCTGACCCCCTGCTCTTAGCAAATGCGAGGCAGCCACGTCCACCTACCCAGGGAGCAGACGTAATTTGATGCTCCCAAACTCACTGCCTGTTCTAAACTGCAAGGCTCTCCTGCCTTCTGCTTGCTCCCAGTCCTCCCCAAATCCATTCCTCTCTTGGAGCTTGACTCAGTGATCTACTATGACTCAAGGTCTCATCATCCTTCCAGAGTTTCAGAAAGCTCTCAGAATTTTCCAATCCATCTGGCATTTTCTAGAACGGATGGATTGTACCAAAGGGCCTTGCTAGGTATGGTTGTCTACATGCCGCCTCCTTAGCCCATGGTATGAATCCCTGGGAGGCATAACCAATGTGAAGTTATGCGTGAGAACTGGGGTAGATCCAAGTTTTATGCCACTCGAAGCATGTAAAATTCAGGAGGGGAGGGGCTCTTTA
The DNA here is from genome assembly GCF_054177405.1 of Leptonychotes weddellii. NCBI lineage: Eukaryota > Metazoa > Chordata > Mammalia > Carnivora > Phocidae > Leptonychotes > Leptonychotes weddellii. The sequence goes on along the minus strand of NW_027705685.1, from coordinate 3,138 downwards.
AGAAAATGTACACAAAATTATAAATACAAAGTTAGGCATGAAAGTAAATACTCATTTAGAGTGAGAAAAAGAAGTCACAGATTACTGACACCCTGGAGACCCATACCATCTGCCAGAAATGCCTCCCTAGAAATATATTCTGCTTGCATGTAGCTTTCCTTCTCCACCTGGAACCTTCTACAACTACCTGCATGATCTAGGGCCCATGCAAGTGAAGGTCATGAAGCTCAAACCTCACCAGCTTGCTGGTAAACCCACACCTGTGTATGACTTCAAGGCAAAGGCTTCCTCAGAGAGCGACAATGTGCTCCTAGACTCATGGGGCCTCTTGCTGTCCTCGTTTAGGATCTGGACACCCACAGCCTGGGCTTTCTCTTGATTTCTTCCTCAGTGCCTGACTGCCACTCCTTCTTTCTCTCTTGCCGGCTTCCCCATTTTTCTGCCCTTCTTGGCTTTTTCCTCCCTCTAAGAAGTTATGTCTGTATGTATTCTCTGTCTCTGTCTTTGTCTCTCTCCCCCGTAGCACCCAGGCCAGGTTGCAGAGTTGTCTGAATGGAAAAGATGACAGCACCTCCTTACCATCTCCCTTCCTCCACCACTTCATGCTCTCTGTTCTCAATTTTAGAATCCAGTGGAAGAAATACCTTATATTGCTTTATATTTTTTAAGTTATTGTATCTTTTGATTTTTCTCCTTGTGAGTTGCTGTCTCTTTTTCAACTACCCTAGATAAAATTATTTTATGTTCATATGTCATTTTCTCAAAGATATCCTAAGCCCCTGGAGACCTTCCTTTGAATCTAATATCCCTGCCTCTTCTGCCACCATCTTACACGTCCCAGTCTGAGGAAAAGTATATGCTCAGCATACTTGTTTTATGATATATGAGGTAGAAGGAGGAACTCTACAATATATGCAAGGTTTTTAAACAAACTTCACAAAAATATGGGCCAACTAGAGGCTGGGGGAGTGACTCCCTCCGTGCCACCTCCAACGTAAGGAATCTTTTGTATTATCAAATGAAATGTGCAACAGTGTCACCTGAATAGACTGCTTGCAAACAAAAAAAAAAGTAATATTATTCACATGGCAACAGAATTACTTATATTACAAGAGGATCCTGGGATTCCTTTGAGTAGCATCTTCTCAAAGGTTTTTTTTACAAACCAGTCAATTATCTACCTAAGATAAGTAGATAAGTAGATAGTTGAAAGCTGTTGCTTCAACCTCTTGGTGACTAAGCAGTCATCACAGATTAAAACTAAAGCAAATCTGAAGTGATTATAATTTTTTAAACTGACATGTATGTGTTCTGCATTTTTATTTTTATTTGACCTGACAAGAAGCTAAACTATCCAACTTCCCAGTTCAGTACTGGACACCAGAAACCCATTTTTTCCATTCATGTTGACTTTTTTTTTTTAAAGAGTAACATGGAAAGAATGTGCCGGACTGTGGAAGACCAATTTAATGAGATAAAAGCCAAGGATGACTAACAGACACAGTTAGTCCATGATCTGAACATGCAGAAGGCAAGACTGCAGACCCAAAATGGTAAGGAGGAGCTGGGTTTCAGAAGCTACAGGCTATGGGTCAGCAATGGTCAGCAACACTCATACATCTGTTTGGTAGGGGAGCTGAGCCACCAACTGGAAGAGAAGGAGTCACTGATTTCACAGCTAACCAAAGGCAAGCAGGCCCTCACCCAGCAGCTGGAGGAGCTTAAGAGGCAACTGGAAGAAGAAACCAAGGTAAGAATGCCTCTTTCTGGAACGGCAGAGTCAGAACCTGAGAAGCCACGAAAACTGGTTGGAGGTAGGGCTGCCGCATGAAGTCTGATACTTCTCCTCTCTGCTGTGTTTGAAGGTAGGAACCTGTTCTTTGAGGTCACAGGGCTTTGGCGTTGGATCTCCTTCCTCAGAGCCAGGGTGTTCCATCCTCTGGGCTCCTCTGTCCCTCAACAGGGTGGTCTGATAAACACCCCTCACCAGCCAGGGCATCCCCTCCTGCCACTGCACCAGCTTGACCATCTCTGCCTCTGTGTATTCTTTCACTCTGCTCAGCCATTCAGCCCGGCCCCCCGAGATGCCCTCCTCTTTCTTCCTCCTCACTCACGTGTCACCTGCCACAACACCCGATTTTAAGTTCTCCTCCTCTGAAAAGACTGCATGGCTTTAGGGACACACTTGGGACATATGCATAAACATGAACCTCATCATTGTGTTCTTGACTTCCATATCTAGATATTTATGCTCATCGTGCCCATCTCCCCGCTGACCTGTAAACTCCTCCGAGGCAAGAATGATTTTTCCCTAGTGCTAAACAGTAGAACAGTGCACGCAGCAGGTGCCTCATAAATGCTGTCAATGTGCGTTCAAGCATTAGAATAGGAATCCAGAAGTCCACCAAAACTGCATTCTGTGATTTTGAGGTTGCCGTGCACCAGCTAAGGCTTACAAGGCAATCTTCTGGAATTTTCCTGAACCCTACTTACTTCTTCTAAAAACAAAACCAAGCACTTTATTAGTCGCCCATCTTTCCGCTCTATGGTAAGGGTCTTCGGTGGACTGGGGTGGGGGTTGTGATAAGAACCAGAGTCGGAACAAGCAGTGAAAAGATCCATTTCAGGAACGAGGCTGTCCTCTGGCCAGGATATAGTAGCAACTGAGTTCTTTCTTGGGTTAAGTTTTGCTGTGTTTTTAAAAAACAAAACAAAACAAAAACAGAAATGTACACATGACTGTGCTAGGTCAACAAAACTCTTTCTTTGATGGTGGCCTCAGAAAGTGTTTTGTGGGGCGCCTGGCTGGCTCAGTCGGTAGAGCATACGACTCTTGATCTCAGGGTTGTGAGTTCGAGCCCCATGTTGGGTGTAGAGATTACATAAAATCTTAAAAAAAAAAAAAAAGTTTCGTGACCATCAAGATGAGAGCTAAATTGAATTGCACTACTGGGTATTTACCCCAAAGATACAAAAGTAGGGATCCGAAGGGGTACGTGCACCCCGATGTTTATAGCAGCAATGTCCACAATAGCCAAACTGTGGAAAGAGCCAAGATGTCCATCGACAGATGACTGGATAAAGAAGATGTGGTATATATATACAATGGAATATTATGCAGCCATCAAAAGGAATGAG
>NW_027705684.1:0-338 GCF_054177405.1 Leptonychotes weddellii | reverse complement strand
CCTATGACCTCATACAGAGCTATTGTTTTGGAATTCCAATAACCAAAGGAATCTCTGTCTGGGCCTAGGTTATCATTCCTTCTAGCTCAGGAAGCTGCTTTTCAGTGACCTGGGGGACTTGAACCAAACTTAGCTCTTTCCTCCTTGGCACTTTGAGTTTTCTTTTTAGTTTATTGGCGTTTCCCTTGTTTTCTCTCTTTTTTCCTTGTTCTTATTTTTTATTCTTTTATTTCTACTTTTCACGGGTTTTTTTTTTCCTTTTACTTAATTTCTTCTTTTTAAATTTAGTTTGTATTTGTTCAGTTTCGGTTTTTGGGTTTTGTTTTTTTGGGGGGGGG
>NW_027705683.1:0-338 GCF_054177405.1 Leptonychotes weddellii | reverse complement strand
CGTGGAGCACTGGGTGTTATACGAAAACAACAAATCGTGGATCACTACATCAAAAACTAATGATGTATTGTATGGTGACTAACATAACATAATAAAATAAAATTTAAAAAAAAAAGAAAGAAAGAGGTCTGTTATATCTTTTTTTCACATTAAGTCCAAAATCCAATGGGTATTTTACACTGAGCTCTTACACAACAAATGTACTCCAATATCCCTACCTTCTCTGCATCTTCTGTCCACTTCTACAATAATTTTTTAAGAAGTTCTAACATTTCTATTTTATTAATACAGGTCATTAATTCCAAAAATCAAGAAGCCATCTCAACAAACAACCAACT
>NW_027705682.1:0-338 GCF_054177405.1 Leptonychotes weddellii | reverse complement strand
GGAGACAAACCATGAGAGACTATGGACTCTGGGAAACAAACTGAGGGTTTCAGAGGGGAGGGGGGTGAGCATATGGGGTAGCCGGGTGATGGGTATTAAGGGAGGGCACATGTTGTAATGAGCACTGGCTGTTATATGCAACTAATGAATCACTGAATGCTACATCAAAAACTAATGATGTACTGTATGGTGGCTAAATTAACATAAAAAAGCAAGTGCAAAAATCAAAGCTACAATGAGATATCACCTCACACCTGTCAGAATGGCTAAAATCAAAGCACAGAAAAAAGTGTTGGCGAGGATATGGAGGAAAAGAAACACTCGTGCACTGTTGGTGG
>NW_027705681.1:0-338 GCF_054177405.1 Leptonychotes weddellii | reverse complement strand
TGCTTAATGACTGAGCCACCCAGGCGCCCCAGTTTCCTGTCTTTAAAATGAGAATAAATAACAATAATTTTTATCCTAGGAATGTTGTTTGGATTAGATGATTTTAAAAGAACTAAAACAGTCTCTGGAACAATAGTTGAGCTTGGTAAATGATAGCTTCTATGATTGTAATTTTAATTGAGTTCATATTTCTCTCAGTATTTAAAAGAAGTATTTTATTTATTTATTTTTAAAGATTTTATTTATTTATTTGACAGAGAGAGACACAGCGAGAGAGGGAACACAAGCAGGGGGAGTGGGAGAGGGAGAAGCAGGCTTCCTGCTGAGCAGGGAGCCCG
>NW_027705680.1:0-338 GCF_054177405.1 Leptonychotes weddellii | reverse complement strand
CTTGATGTTGTTTTTCCTTTGTCCTACTTAGCACTCAGTGAGCCCATTCAGTCTGACATTTACTGCAGAGAAAGTCTGCTCTGCTCTCCTTGGCATGTTGCCTTCCATCCATTCTCTGTGGTGCCTTCTAGATCTCCTCCTTGACTGGTACCAGAACTTCCTCACCTATCCTACATAGATTAAAAATTTCTTTCATACTCTTTATGACTTTATTTTGTCACTGCATATCATGCCCTATCTCTGGGCTTCCCAAACTTCCATGTGCATACAAATCACCTGGGGATCTTAGTATCAATGAAGATTCGGATTCCTCTTGGGTGGTGGTACCTGAGCATCTG
>NW_027705679.1:0-338 GCF_054177405.1 Leptonychotes weddellii | reverse complement strand
AGTCGTCCCTGGTCGCCGCTCGCCCCCTGCTGGCCACTCTGCAGAATGACAGCCCTTCCTTCCACTCCCATGGGTCTCTGACCCTCAAGCCGGGAGCTGGCCCGAAGGAGGGCACTCACCAGCTTGGAGGGACAGGTCTTGCCTCTGTCCTGTGGGAGCCTCGGTTTCTTCACCCGTAAACTAGGAGAGCCTGCCTCACAGTGCATGGCAAACAGAAGGCTCGCCTCAAACATTTATGTCCTTCCCTCCCACAACACCAGTATTTTTTTTTAAATTTTTTGTTATGTTATTGTTTATATTACATCATTAATTTTTGATGTAGTGTTCCATGATTCATT
>NW_027705678.1:0-338 GCF_054177405.1 Leptonychotes weddellii | reverse complement strand
GTTACTGGCTGACGATAACGCACACGGGCATGCATAGCTGTGTGCACACACCGTCCGCGTGGGCCCACAGACGGTGCTCCTGCCAGACTGGGAGCAGGTGGGGGCTGGGCCCGGCTGGGGTTCATTTCGGCCAGCCCCGGTGAGTCCGGGGACGACCCCAGAACCATGTGCCCAGACTTGACAGTTTGCCAGAGGCTCCCCATTCCCTCTTGCCCACTGCTCCTTATAGTAGCCCACTTTACAGGTAAGAAAACCGAGGCTCAGAGAGGAAACAGGACTTGGCCAAAGCTACCCAGAGTGCAAGTGACAGAATCTGAACCCGGGACAAGGCAATACTC
>NW_027705677.1:0-338 GCF_054177405.1 Leptonychotes weddellii | reverse complement strand
CAGGGCTGCAGATCCATGGAAGCCATCTTTGGAAGAGAAGCCCAAACAGTGTGTAGAACTGCAGAAAGTTCTGCGGTCTGGGGCGGGGGGGGGAGGGTGTTGTTGGCATCTGGAGAAAAGCCCACAAGAGCATCACCTTAAGAGCTTTTAAAAAAACGGGATGCTCCAGCCCTACCCAAGAGACCATAATGGGGGGGGGTGCCTGGGTGGCTCAGTTGGTTAAGCGACTGCCTTCGGCTCAGGTCATGATCCTGGAGTCCCGGGATCGAGTCCCGCATCGGGCTCCCTGCTGTCAGCAGGGAGTCTGCTTCTCCCTCTGACCCTCCCCCCTCTCATGT
>NW_027705676.1:0-338 GCF_054177405.1 Leptonychotes weddellii | reverse complement strand
CACTGGGATCATGACCTGAGCCACCCAGGTGCCCTGATTATATACTTTTAAGTTAAGGGTGAGGGGTAAAGACAAAAGAAGTTTCCAAAAGCATTTTCACATGCTAAGGAAGACTTACAGGATCCTGGAGGCCTAGGCTACTGTTAAGCCTCTAGCAAAGCATTAACATTAAGACAGTTGTGAGTTCCTGGAGGTATGTCTCACTCTGCCTGTCTCAAGTATTTGTCAACGGGCTGCAAGTTGTAAGGAAATTAATTTTATCCACATTTCTTTTGCCTTTTTTCTCCACATCATTACATCTACCCATTTAAAATTGTAAGTCTGAGATCCATTTCACT
>NW_027705675.1:0-338 GCF_054177405.1 Leptonychotes weddellii | reverse complement strand
CACTGGGATCATGACCTGAGCCACCCAGGTGCCCTGATTATATACTTTTAAGTTAAGGGTGAGGGGTAAAGACAAAAGAAGTTTCCAAAAGCATTTTCACATGCTAAGGAAGACTTACAGGATCCTGGAGGCCTAGGCCACTGTTAAGCCTCTAGCAAAGCATTAACATTAAGACAGTTGTGAGTTCCTGGAGGTATGTCTCACTCTGCCTGTCTCAAGTATTTGTCAACGGGCTGCAAGTTGTAAGGAAATTAATTTTATCCACATTTCTTTTGCCTTTTTTCTCCACATCATTACATCTACCCATTTAAAATTGTAAGTCTGAGATCCATTTCACT
>NW_027705674.1:0-6124 GCF_054177405.1 Leptonychotes weddellii | reverse complement strand
TATAGTTGTTGATAATAATTTCTAATAATTGTTTCTATTTCTTTGGTGTTAGTCATGATCTCTCCACTTTCATTCATAATTTTATTAATTTGGGTCCTTTCTCTTTTCTTCTGGACAAGTCTGGCCAGTTCTTTATTGATCTTATTAATTCTTTCAAAGAACCAACTTCTAGTTTCGTTGATCTGATCTACTGTGTTTCTGATTTCTAATTCATTGATCTCTGCTCTAATCTTAATTATTTCTCTTCTAATGCATGGCTTAGGCATCATTTGTTTCTTTTTCTCTAGTTCTTTAAGATGTAGAGTTAGTTGGTGAATTCAGGATTTTTCTATTTTTTTGAGTGAGGCTGGGATGGCTATGCATTTCCCCCTTAGGACAGCCTTTGTAGTATCCCATAGATTTAGGACCAATGTGTTTTTGTTCTCATTGGTTTCATGAATTGTTTAAGTTCTTTTTTGATTTCCTGGTTGATCCAAACATTCTTGAGCAGAGTGGTCTTTAACTTCCAAGTGTTTGAATTTCTGCCAAATTTTTTCTTGTGATTGAGTTCCAGTTTTAAAGAATTGTGGTCTGAGAATATGCAGGGAATAATCTCAATCTTTTGGTATCGGTTGAGACCTGATTTGTGACCCAGTATGTGTCTATTCTGGAGAAAGTTCCATGTGTGCTCGAGAAGAATGAGTATTCTGTTGTTTTAGGGTGGAATGTTCTGTAAATATCTATGAGGTCCATCTGGTCCAGTGTATCATTCAAAGCTCTTGTTTCCTTGTTGATTTTCTGCCTAGATGATCTGTCCATTGCTGAGGTATTGAAGTCTCCTACAATTAACATACTGTTATCAATATGATTCTTGATTTTAGTTAACAGTTGGCTTAGTAGATGGCTGCTCCCATGTTGGGGGCATAGATATTTACAATTGTTAGATATTCTTATTGGATAGACCATTTAAGAATGGTATATTGTCCTTCTGTGTCTCTAACTACAGACTTTAGTTTAAAATCTAATTTGTCTGATATAAGAATTGTTACCCCAGCTTTCTTTTGAGGTCCGCTGGCATGGAAGATAGATCTCTATCCCTTCACTTTCAGTCTGGATGTATCTTTAGGTTCAAAATGAGTCTCTTGTAGACAGCATATGGATGGGTCTTGTCTTTTTATCCAATCTGCAACCCTGTGCCATTTTATGGGAGCATTTAGGCCATTCACGTTGAGAGTGATCATTGAAAGATATGAATTAATTGTCATCATGTTGCCTGTGAAGACATTGTTTTTATAGATTGACCCTGTAAATTTCTTTTGTATATCACTCTTGGGGTCTTTCCCCTTTTATAGAACCCTCCTTAATATTTCTTGCATGGCTGGCTTAGTGGTCACGTATTCTTTCAGTTTCTGCTGGTCTTGGAAGCTCTGCGTCTCTTCATCCATTCTAAATGATGCCTTGCTGGATAAAGTATTCTTGGCTGCATGTCCTTCTCGTTTAGTACCCTGAATATGTCTTGCCAGGCCTTTCTGGCTTGCCAGGTCTCTGTGGATTGGTCTGACGTTATTCTGATCCTCCCTCTGTACATAAGGAATCTCTTCCCCCTAACTGCCCTTAAGATCGTTTCCTTGGTTCTAAGATTTGCGAGTTTTACTATTACATGCCGGGGTGTTGGCCTGTTTTCCTTTATCTTGGGAGGGGTCCTGTCTGCCTCTAGGACATGAATGTTTGTTTCATTCCCCACATCAGGGAAGTTCTCAGCTACGATTTGCTCAAATCTTCTAGTCTTCTCTCTCCACCCCCTCTGGGATTCCAATAATTCTGACATTGGAACGCTTCATGCTGTCACTTATTTCTCTGATTCTATTTTCATAGATTCTGAGTGGTTTTTTCCTGGACTCCTCTTTTCCCTTTTTGTCTATTAAATTGTCTTCCAGCTCACTGATTCGTTCTTCTGCTTCACTTACCCTAGCTGTTAGATTATCTAGATTAGATTGGATCTCATTGATAGCATTTTTAAGTTCTGCCAATTCAGCTTTCATTTCTGCCCTTTGAGACTCTATGTTGCCATTAATTGATTTCTCCATTCTAGGTATTGTCTTCACAACTGCTAGCCTGAATTCCATCTCTGACATCTTGGTTATATCTGCGTCCATTTGTAAATCTTCAGCATAAGTCATAATCTCTGAATCTTTCCTATTTTGGGGGTTCCTCCTCCTAGTCATTCTGTTGATGGATGGTTGAGGGAATGTACAGAGTCCAAATTACTGACCAGAACCCAAGCAAGATGCACCTGTTTTCTAGGGACCTTAGGGTTGCTGGTCTCTTATTTTTCCAGCCTGTCTTCTGGGGGAGGGGCCTGCCACACTGTTACTCAGGCAACCCTGTTTGGGCAGAGTTGCCCTGCCCCCTGTGGCAGGGGATGGGCTCAGTGGTAACCAGTTTTTGGCGCTTTTGTTCTCTGGCAGGTTTCCCTGGCAGCTTTCTGCGTCTCTTCCCAGAGTCAGAGCAGAAGAGACCATTTCCAACCCTCTCCCCCAGATCAGAGAGATTGCAGTCTGTTCTTCAGCAAGCTCTCTAGGCCACACTATCTCCGTTTCTGTCTGTGCTGCTATAAACGGCAGCATCCTAGGTTGTAAGCCCCTCCGCAGCACTCCCAGTCCTGCCTCCAGGTCGAGGCATATCTCTGCACTTTGTGCTTCTAAATCCGCCAGCCTCTCCCATTTCGCACATGCAACCCCATCGCTCTGGGTTTCTGTGTCCCAGGGGCTGCTCTAAAGTCCTTTCCCTGCCACTACCGGTCTGCAATTCTGTGCCCCGTCCCCAGCGTGGGAGGCTAGGGGTGTAGGATCCCCACAGCTAGGCTCCCTCCCGCTGCCATTTATCCTCCAATATCTGCCCACGGAATCACAGCTCCCCGCTTCATACTTCAAAACCAACCATCTGCGATATTCTGTTTGTAGAGATCCAGATCTTCTTACATCTCAGACTGATTTTGTGGGTGCTCAGAATGGTCTTGTAGATATCCAGCTCAATTCTGGGGACCAGTTGGAATAGGGTCCCGTACTCCTCTGCCTCTCTCTCCCTCTCTTAAACAACAAAAAAAGATATACGGTATCAGAATTGATTAAAAAAAAAACGAGAGACTTACAAGAGACTCATTTTAGACGTGTAGATTAAAAGTGAAGGCATGGAGAACCATCTATCATGCTAATGGATGTCAAAAGAAACCTTGAGAACCATACTTATTTCAGACAAACTAGATTTATTTTTTTAAGATTTATTTAGAGAGAGAGAGAGCACACACATGCAGGGGGAGGGGCATAGAGAGAATCCTCAAGCAGACACCCCATGGAGCATGGAGCCTGATGTAGGGCTCAATTCCAGGTCGCTGAGATCATGACTTCAGCTGAAATCCAGTCAGATGGTTAACTGACTGAGCCACACAGGTGCTCCAGACAAACTAGAGTTTAAACCAAATACTATAACAAGAGATGAAGAAGGACATTATGTCATAATTAAGGGTTCTATCCAACAAGAAGTTCTAACAATTGTAAATATTTATGTCCCCAACTTGGAAGCACCCAAATATATGAATCAATTAATAACAAACATAAAGAAATTCATTGATAATAATACAAGAATAGTAATTGACTTTAACACCCTACTTACAGCAATGGACAGATCATCTAAGCAGAAGATCAACAAGGAAACAAGGGCTTTGAATGACACACTGAGCCAGATGGACTTAACAGATATCTTGAAAGCACTTCATCCTAAAGCAGCAAAATACACACTCTTTTCACATACACAGAACATTCTCCAGAATAGATCACGTATTGGGCCTCAAATCAGCCCTCATAATGTACAAAAAATTGAGATAATACCATGCATATTTTCTGACCACAACACTATGAAACTTGAAGTCAACCACAAGAAAAAATTTGGAAAGACCTCAAATACATGGAGGATAAAGAACATCCTACTAAAGAATGAATGGGTTAACCAGGAAATTAAAGAAAAAAAAAGTACATGGAAGCAAATGAAAAAGAAAACATGACAGTCCAAAACCTTTGAGATGCAGCAAAGGCAGTCCTAAGAGGGAAATATATTGCAATACACACCTACTTTAAGAAACAGTAAAAATCTCTGATAAAAACCCTAACCTTATACCTAAAGAAGCCAGAGAAGGAACAGCAAATAAAGCCTAAAGCCAGCAGAGGAAGGGAATGAATAAAGATTAGAGCAGAAATAAATGATATAGAAACAAAACAAAACAAAACAAAAACAATAGAACAGATCAACGAAACTAGGAGCTGGTTCTTAGAAAGAATTAATAAAATTGATAAATCCCTAGCCAGACTTACCAAAAAGAGAAGAGAAATGACCCAAATAAATAAAATCATGACTGAAAGAGGAGAGATCATAACCAACACTACAGAAATACAAAAAATTACAAGAGAGCATTGTGAAAAATTACCTGCCAACAAACTGGGCAATCTGGAAGAGAGTGGAAAAATTCTTAGGAACTTCCAAATTACCAAAACTGAAACAGGAAGAAATAGAAAATTTGAACACACCCATAACCAGTAAAGAAATTGAATCAGTAATAAAAAAGTCTCCCAACAAACAAAATTCCCCAGGGCCATATGGCATCCCAGGGGAATTCTACCGATATTTAAAGAAGAGTTAATACCTATTCTTCTCAAAAGGTTCCAAAAACTAGAAATGGAAGGAAAAACTTCCAAACTCCTTCTACAAGGCCACCATTACCTTGATTCCAAAATCAAAGACCCTACTCAAAAGAAAAATTATAGGCCAAGGTCCATGATGAACATGGATGCAACAATTCTAAACAAGATACTAGCAAATCAAATCAAACAGTACATTAAAAGAATTATTCAGCATGATGAAGTGGCATTTATTCCTGGGCTGTAGGGATGGTTTGATATTTGCAAATCAATCAACATGGATATGCCACATTAATTAAAAAAAGGATAAGAACCATATAATCCTCTCAAAAGATGCAGAAAAAGCATTTGACAAAATACAGCATCCATGCTTGATAAAAACTCTCAACAAGGTAAGTATAGATGGAACATACCTCAACATCATAAAAGCCATATATGAAAGACTCACAGCTAATATCATCCTCAATGTGGAAAAACTGAAAGTTTTTCTTCAGCTGTCAGGAACAAGACAGGGATATCCACTCTCACCATTGTTATTTGGTACTAGTACTGAAAGTCCTAGCCTCAGCAGCTGGACAATAGAAAGACATCAAATGCATCCAAATCAGCAAGGAAGAAGTCAACTTATCAATATTTGCACACAACATGATACACCTTTTTAAAAAAAATTTTAATTAACATATAATGTATTATTTGTTTCAGGGGTACAGTTCTGTGATTCATTAGTCTTACACAATTTACAGTGCTCACCATAGTACATACCCTACCCAATGTCCATCACCCAACCACCCCATCCCTCCCACCCTCCTCCACCCCAACAACCCTCAGTTTGTTTCCTGAGATTAAGAGTCTCTTATGGTTTGTTTCCCTCTCTGGTTTCATCTTGTTTCATTTTTCTCTCGCTTCCCCTATGATTCTCTGTCTTGTTTCTCAAATTCCTCATATCAGTGAGATCATATGATACTTGTCTTTCTCTGATTGAATTATTTCATTTAGCATAATACACTATAGTTCTTTCCACGTCATTGCAAATGCCAAGATTACATTTTTTTGATGGCTGCATAATATTCCATTGTATATATATATCAAATCTTTTTTTTTTAAATTTTTTTGTTCTTATGTTAATCCCCATACATTACATCATTAGTTCTAGATGTAGTGTTCCATGGTTCATTGTTTGTGCATAACACCCAGTGCTCCATGCAGAATGTGCGCTCCTCAATACCCATCACCAGGCTAACCCATCCTCCCACCCCCCTCCCCTCTAGAACCCTCAGTTTGTTTTTCAGAATCCATCGTCTCTCATGGTTCATCTACCCCTCCAATTTCCCCCCCTTCATTCTTCCTGAGATTCAACAGTCTTGCACAATTCACAGTGCTTACCAGAGCACATACCCTCCCCAGTGTCTATCACCCAGTCACCCCATCCCTCCCACCCCACCCCCCACTCCAGC
>NW_027705673.1:0-14473 GCF_054177405.1 Leptonychotes weddellii | reverse complement strand
ATGGACTCTGAAAAACAAACTGAGGGTTCTAGAGGGGAGGGGGGTGGGAGGATGGGTTGGCCTGGTGGTGGGTATTGAGGAGGGCACGTTCTGCATGGAGCACTGGGTGTTGTGCACGAACAATGAATCATGGAACACTTCATCTAGAACTAATGATGTAATGTATGGGGATTAACATAAGAATAAAAAAAAAAAAACAGGGCAAAGGGATGGGTGGTAATGGTGGTGTGGAGTCTCTATTCTAGGGTCAAAGAAGATCATTTTTCCATTTTTTTTAAATTGGGGTATAATTGACACACCATAAGATGAACAGTTCTTAAATGTTCAGTCCATGGGTTTTGGCAATCGTTCAGACCTGTGGTTGTGTTAAAACATGTCTGAAAATTCTGTGGCCTTTGTGACTTGATTCCAGTGCTTAGAATGTGGTAGAAGAGACACAGTATGACTTCTGAGGCTAGGTTAGAAAAGACAATGCATGACCACCTGACACTCTCTCTCCCTCTCTTTCTCTCTCAACCCATCCACCACACTGTAAGGAAGCCAAACAGCCACATGGAGGTCCTGGTCAACAACATCAACTGCCAAATAAAAAGTGAATGAGTCGGGGCGCCTGGGTGGCTCAGTTGTTAAGCGTCTGCCTTCGGCTCAGGTCATGGTCCCAGGGTCCTGGGATCGAACCCCGCATCGGGCTCCCTGCTCCGCGGGAAGCCTGCTTCTCCCTCTCCCGCTCCCCCTGCTTGTGTTCCCTCTCTCTCGCTGTGCCTCTCTGTCAAATAAATAAAATCTTTTAAAAAAAAAAAAGTGAATGAGTCTTTGGATAATTCCAGCCCCCAGCCTTCAAGTTCTCTAGCTGATATCCCAGACATTACAGAATACATTGTTCCTACTGTGCCCTGTCCAAATTCCTGTCCCATAGAAACTCTCAGAGTTAATAAATAGTTGTTTTGCGTAACTGAGTGTGGGGTCAATTTGTTACACAGCAATAGACAAAAGAAACAACATCCACATGAGAATCACCATCCAAAATAAAGTACAGAACATTTTCATCCCCCCCCAGAAAATTCCCTTGTGCCCCTCCAGGCAATTCCCCCTCTACCCAGAGGCACCTCCCTCTAACTTTTACTGTCATGGATTAGTTTTGCTTATTCTAGAGAGGGAAGGCCCTCAGGGTGAAATGAGTTTTGATTAGACATCCGCAGGAAGTAAGGGAGTGAGTGACCCAGGCAAAGATCCATGGGATGTAGGCAAAGGGAACAGCCAATGGAAAAGCCCCTAGACAGAAACATAACCGGGGATTTTGAGAAACATCAGGGACTAACGTGGCCTGAATGAGGTGAGTAGGAGATGGGAGCTGGGAGAGGGAGCAAGGATCAGATGAGACCGAGTTGACTACCATGATGAAGAATTTCAGTTTTAGTCTGGACAAGAGGAGAAGCTACTAGAGAATTTTTAGAGTAGGAGTTACATGGTCTGACTTATGTTTTCAAAGAAGTCTTGAAGTTATGTGGAGAATTATGGGATGGGAAAAGTGGAAGCAGGGAGAACTGTAGGGGTTAAAAATGACCACAAATTCTTTGCCACTCCTCCCATCCAGAGGTGGAGTTTATTTCTCATTACTTGAATCTGGCCAGTCCTGTGACTGCATTCACTAAAGGAATGCACAGCAGTAATTCTGTCTAACTTCCAAGACTGTGATTTAAGAAATCTCCATTTCCCTTTCAGTGCAGCTCCCTCATAGAACCCATGTTTTGTGGCAGCCTAAGCCATCACATGGAGATTTGAGGGCATTGTGGAGGCCACTGGCTAATAGCTCCAGCTGAGCTCCTAAATGGGCTGTGATCACAAGCTGCCAGTCACAGGAGTGAGTTCATATGAATCCTAGACATCTTACACCCCAGCTGACACCACATGAAACTGTAGAACTGCCTGATCAACCCACAGAATCATGAGAAATAATAAATAAACGGGTGTTGCCTTAAGCCATTAATTTGGAGATTGTTCATTACACAGCAGTAAATAACTGAAACAACCTGTTAGGAGACTATTAGTCTGGGTGGGAAATAATGATGGCATGGCTGAGGGTAGTAGTAGCAGAGGCCATAAAAAGAGAGATGACAGGATTTGTTATTGTGGAATAGGAGAGAGAGAAAAGACATGGGATATGCCAAGGATTTAAGTCTGAACACTCAGAAGAATGGAGTGGTCATTTACTGAGATGGGAAGAATGCTAGAAGAGCAGGTTTGGGGAGAAGTCAAGAACTCAGGTTTGGACATGTTGAGTGTGATATGCTGATTAGACTTCCAAGAGGAGATGTTGAGTAGGAGGTGGATCTGTCAGTCTGAAACCCAGGGCAAGAATTTGGGCTGGAGACATAAATTTGGAAGTCAGCAGTATATAAGTGTTATTTAAAGTCATAAATATGGATGCAATTACTTTGGGTTAGTATTAAAAAGGAAGGGAAGGGTTGTGAGCACTAAACCTCCAGGAAACGTCAATATTTAGAGGTCAAAAAGATGAGGAAGAATCTCAAAGGAGACTGAGAAGAAGCTGTCAGTGAAATGAGAAAGAAATCAAGGGACTGTATCCCAGAGGCCAAGAGAAGAACCTGTTTCAAGAAGGAAGAACAACTATACCCAATGCAGCTGATGCACTCCTTGAATGCAGCTATGAAGTATTCTATTGTACCAATCCCTTTGTATTTGTTGAAACTTGCTCTGTGGCTGAGTATGCAATTAATGTTTATTAATGTGTCTTCTACAGCAGAGGGGTGCAATATTCTGTACAAGTCAGATAAAGCCTGCTAATTGTGTTCAAATCCTTTATATCTTTCATTATTCTTTTGGTCTGTTTTATCTATCCATTACTGAAAATAGCTGGTTAAAATTACCCACTAATGGGTGATTTTATATATTTCTCTTTGTAGTTTTGTCAATTTTTTTCCTTTATATATTTTGAGGCTATGTTATTAGGGGCGTTCAGATTTAGATTGTTTAGATTGTTACATCCTTATGAAGTCATTCTTTATTTTGAGAAAAGCCTTGTGTAATAAAAATCTAATTTGTATAACATTCATACAGCTATACTGGCTTTCTTTTGATACTTGTCAGATATATAATTTCCCATTCTTTTTCTTTCACTCATTCTGTATTCTTAATTTTTTTATGTGTTTCTTTCAAATGAAAAATAGCCTTTTTTTTTTTTTTGAATCCAGCCATCTCAGTCCAGGCTCCAGACAGTGAAGTAGCCATCCTGGACATCCAGCCCTGGTAAGCATTCAGATGACACCAATTTCAACCATGGGGTTACCACATGCAAGATCTCAGGCAAGCACCACCAAGCCGATCCCAGTCAACCCAAAGAACTGTGAGAAATAATAAAACATTGTTTCAAGCTATTAAGTCTTGGAGTAGTTTGCTACATATCAATAGGTAACTGAAGAGAGAAATTTATAATATCAGAATAAATAGAATAGTGGAAATTCCAAAAAAAAAAAAAAAGGAGCACTAATGATTTGACTATATATAAAATATTAAACTTTTGTATGTTAAATTAAAAAAATATAGAAAGGTAGAGGCATATTTGGCTTCCAGTGTCATGAGAAGCCAAGGGCTCTGGGACCCTTTAGCCCCACAACAACTAGATACTACACACTCTCTGAGGCACTGCTAAGTTCACAAGAATTTCGCAAGATCTCCAGGGGTCTTTCTCCTTCCTTATCCTCCAAACAGACTACAAACCAGAGTTGATCCTGGTGGATCGTGGATCTGGGAGCCAGGGACTGGGCAGCCAAGTTCCAGAGTAGGAATGCCTGAGGGCCCTGGGCACAGAAGCAGGGTGGAAGCAGGAGAGAGTGGTGAGTCATGTTGCAGCCAGTGATGGAGTCTAATAGCTATAGCCCATCAGGGACAAATCTAAACTCCAACAAAGTTGGATTTGATAGCATGCTACAATGGGGGAGCCCCTCACGAATAAAGGAAGAGGCAGGGATATTCTAGGATTGGGGAAAAGTGGAGTTTAGGCAAAATCTGAATAGAGCGGTATTTTGATAGGCTCAAAGCAAAGCCAGGTTGTGTATAAAGGAGTTTATATTAGTCTGGATTGAGAAGAGGGCCCAAGATCCTATTTACTTGGAAACTACAAAATTAAAGTAAATGGTACTGTTGTACAAGGGTAGACGTGGAGGCTGCCTGTCTTTGTCAAAGACAAAGCATCCACAATGCTCAGAGCAAGACAGATGCTACGTTCTCACTAATAAGGGTTCAAGCAGCAGAATTTCTTTTTTGGAAAAGAACAATTTTAGAGAACAAGTTTTCTCAGCACCTTGTCCTTTTTGTTGATTAGCAAATTGGCTTTTGTAGGTTCTCACCCGGAGTTCTTTAGCGACAGTTTGTTGGAACGGCAGGGAGGAGAGAAGGCTAAGTCTCAGATGATCATTTTTGGTCTAAACCCTCCATGGGGGCTGAAGAGGTAGGTGCAGGACATTTCAAGGCAGCACTCTTTGTAGGAAAAAGGAGAAGGGAGAAATGGTTAGATAAAGGTGGTATGTTGATATAAAGGAATACTGTAGCAATGTAAAAAGACCAAGGTAGAGTTATAGGTAGCAATATTTTGTCAACTGCAGCACTTTTGTAACCAGACACAAGAAATTTAAAATTCCTAAATGTAAGGGCATATTTGTAAATGCACAGCAAAACATCTCTAAGGATACTTACCTATTTATGGTTTGAATAATATAGAATGAAAACCTATTCATGTGTTATTTGGACAATTAAAAATTTTATAGGGAAACTAGAAGCAAATGAAGCTAAAATTTCTACTGCTTGTTTGGGAAGCTAAGACTACAGTGTTTATTTTCTTCTGTGTTGATATGTCTACATTTAGTAGATTTTTAAATTTTTTATATGGTAAGTAGGACAGTGTTAGAATAAGAAAAGAGGTTACCCAAAATGAAAAATAACAAATAAAACATATTCATTAAAGGGAATGTGAAATTGTACAGCAAGTGCTCCTGAGCATGTTCCAAACTCTTCCCTTCTCAGGGACTGTGTACATGGTGGTGGGGGCAGAGAAGGCATACAGGACCTCTGGAACCATTGTTCTTTTTAAAAATTTATTTATGTATTTTTTTAATTAACATATAATGTATTATTTGTTTCAGGGGTATAGGTATGTGATTCATCAGTCTTACACAATTCACAGTGCTCACCATAGCACATACCCTCCCCAATGTCTATCACCCAGCCACCCTATCCCTCCCACCACCCCCCACTCCAGCAACCCTCAGTTTGTTTCCTAAGATTAAGAGTCTCTTACGGTTTGTCTCCCTCTCTGGTTTCATCTTGTTTCATTTTTCCCTCCCTTCTCCTATGATCCTCTGTCTTGTTTCTCAAATTCCACATATCAGTGAGATCATATGATAATTGTCTTTCTCTGATTGACTTATTTTGCTTAGCTTAATACCCTCTAGTTCCATCCACGTCATTGCAAATGGCAAGATTTCATTTTTTGATGGCTGCATAATATTCCAGTGTGTGTGTGTGGTGTGTGTGTGTGTGTGTGTGTGTGTGTGTACCACATCCATCTTCTTTATCCATTCATCTGTCCATCATCTAGGCTTTTTCCATAGTTTGGCTATTGTGGACATTGCTGCCATAAACATTGGGGTACACGTGCACCTTTGGATAACTCCATTTGTATCTTTGGGGTAAATACCCAGTAGTGCAATTGCTGGGTCATAGGATAGCTCTATTTTTAACTGTTTTCCAGAGTGGCTGCACCAGCTTGCATTCCCACCAACAGTGTAGGAAGGTGGAACTATTGTTCTTTGGAGACCCAGAATTGGCATAGTAGCCTAAGATGGATGGCCAAGAGGTCCTCTAAGAGGTAGGAGCATCTCCATGGGGTCCAGTTGGCTTGATCCAGAGAGAAAACAGTTTCCATGGATAACAACTGTGTAGCCAGGACCAGTCTAACTTGGATGCAAGCTGTTGCCACAGTGAGGACCAATTGCCACCACTACTCTCTCTTCCTTCTCTGCCTGCTTCTACTCCTGCTCAGCTGCTTGGCTGGTAGCAAGCTGGCAGGGTTGGTATGTAAGCCAACTGACCAGCTGCAGCTGCCCAAGTGTGACACACCCCATCTCCATTCCCTTTTTGTACCACTGATCTCCTGAGAACAGAAGTAAAGCCAGAGCCTTTCTTCAGATGAAGGCTGCTCACTTCTCTACTAATATTAGTTTAGAGTCCAGGCTTCCCCATTCCCTTCTTTGGCTTCCTCGACCTCTGGATTCTAAGAGTCCTCATCAGTGTTAATTGGCCAATGGATTGGACCTTGGCAGTGCCCAGAGGTCAGACCAGGGGCTGTCTCTGGGCAGCGTAAACACAATGTGAGGTCTGAGCACTAACCTTCCATTTGTTAAGACTTCCTTCCTACTCCAGGCCCAAGACCCTCATTGGGACCAAGAGAAAGAAATCCTGAGGGACTAAACAAGAGTGTGCACCCAAAATTAGAAAGATTCAAGACAGAAGGAGTACAAACAATGCCCCGGGGGGAGGCAAAAAAATTGCTTTGCCATCTAAATAAAACCCCTTATAACGTTTATTCCATTTGGGAGTGAGGAGATGATCCCGACAGTGACCTCTGAGCACAAATGAGTTAGTGGTGCCGGTATCAGAAAACAAGAAAACTATGTTTTTAAAAACTTGTTTCATTTTGAAATAACCTCAAACTCTCAGAAAAGTTTCAAAAATAGTACAAAGAATCCCATTTACTCTTTATTCAGATTCACGACTGGTCCATATTTTGCCACATACATTTTAGTATTCTTTCTCTCTTTCTCTCCCTCACATGCACTTTTTTTTTGATCCCTTTGAGTACAGATATCATGTTCCTTTACCCCTTGAGATCCGAGTGCTTTTCCTAAAAACAAAGAAATTCACTTAGTGATCAAAATCAGGAAAACTATCGACACAGTATTTTTATTTATTTTTTATTATGGAAGTATAGTCAACATGCAATATTATATTAATTTCAGATGTACAACATAGTGATCTGACAATTCTATACATTTACGCAGTGTTCACCATGGTAAGTATAATCACTGTCTGTCACCGTATAATTTTATTACAACATTAATGACTTTATCCCCAATGTTGTGGTTTTCATATTCTTGACTTACTTATTTTATAACTGAAAGTTTGTACCTCCTAATCCCCTTTACCTATTTCACTCATTTACCCACCCATCTCCTCTCTGGCAACAACAGTTCGTTCTTTGTATTTAAGAATCTGTTTTTTGGTTCTTTATTCTTTTGTTTTGTTTTTTGATTGCACATATAAGTGAAATTGCATGGTATTTGTCTTCTCCTGTCTGACTTATTTCACTTAGCATAATGCCCTTTAGGTCCATCCATGTTGTTGCAAATGGCAAGATTTCATTCTTTTATGACCGAGTATTGTTCCATTGTATGTATATATATCAATCTTCTTATCTATTCATCTATCAATGGGCACTTGGTTTGGATTCAATATTATTATTAACTAAACATTCATCATTCAAATTTTGCCCTCAGTCCTAATAATGTCCTCCATGGCAGACTTTTTCCAGGATGGGACATAATTCTGGGACTGTTCCTAATTCTCTCTTTGTCTTTCTCAACCTTAACATTTTTTGGAAATACAGGCTAGTCCTCCCACAGGATGCGCCTTAGTGTGGGCTTGTCTGATTTTTCCTCATGTTGAGTTTTGGATTACACATTTTGGGAGGAACAGCCCAGAATTCACACTGCATCCTTCTTGGTGCATCAGAGGTCGATGCGTCCCATTGTTGGTGATGTAAATACTGATCTCAAGGTTCTCCACTGTAAAGTTACTATTTTCTCTGTGTAACTAATTAGTAATTTGAGAGTGAACATTTTGAGAATAGATATAGCATTCATTTTATGATTCTTGCATCACTATTAATATTATGATGACTGCAAAACGGTGATATTTCTAACTGCTTCATTTCTTCTGTATTTATTAGTTGTCATTCTATGGAGAAATAATTGGGAGAGAAGGAAAGCTCTTTTTTATAGTAGAATGCCAGCTAATAGGTACTATATATAGGCACACACATATATACATAAAATATTAATAATGTATGTGTATATATACTTTCTATATGAAGTTTACACTATTAATTGACATTCTAATATCTAAATTTTACATATGCATATGTATGCTTACATTCACACACACACATATATATATGCAGTGTGTATGTAATAACCATGGGATGGTAGATTCTTATTTATGGGTTATAATCTATTATTGTCAGTAATTACTTTGATGGTCAAATTGTCTCAAATCTGGTCAGTGGGAACCTCTTCACAATAGTTCCTGCATCCTTTTGATATATTTCCATGATTTTTAGAGTCAGTCCTTTCTTTCTAGCACAAGAAGTCGTTCCCAGCTCTTCTTGAACTTTCCATGCCCCAGCACTAGAATCAGCTGTTTCTCCAAAGGGCCCTGGAAGCTTATATGCTCAGAAATGAAACTAGGTCTAATAAAGAACCAGTATTGTCTATGTCTAAATCTCTTGAAATTGCCCCAAATGCTCCATTGGGATATCCACGGAGCATCCCATATTGTTACAATAAAAGTGGAAGTGTCCTTTCCTTCAGCACTAACATTCCATGTAAAACGAAATTTTATCTCATTTAATTTTGTCTTAATTATTTGTAGTATAACACATTGTAAAATAGTTGTTAAAAAGAGACTTTTGATGTGCTCTCTTATGAAATTTAGAGCAAAATGCAATATGGCTTTCTACCTTTTGTTTTTGGATAAAATGAGTATTTTTGGCCACATAATGGAATGAGTAAGCTTCTATAGGCTCATCTGAACACCTTCCTAACTATTATGTAGAGTATTGTTTGTATGGGGAAAATGCTTTCTGATGGTAAAAACAACCAATTTGTAAATGGACTTTGAAAGATAAATGATTCATAAGATGGGTTCAAAAGGCAGTTGAACTAGCCAGTGAAGTTTAAATTCTCCATTACTTATGAAATTCTTTTGCTTCTATTCACCTGTAATTACCTTTAATTGGGAACCAACTCAAAGCTTGACTCTGAGTGGTAGCTGTAGGTGGAAGGCAGCCTTTTAGCACATGACTCGGCTCTGCTTTTCCATCTTCCACCAGGGGTCAGTTCAGAAAATACTTGTCTAATGAACTCAGGAAAAAAAGGGATTTTCTACGATGTCACATAGTTTGGAGACATGGTTTGTCCAAAATGCAAGGATGTGCAAAGAAAACAAAGTGAGAGAGGGTAATTGATGCCACAGAGATTTTAGGGAAAGGTTCTCAAAGTGTGGTCACCCAGGCCAGCAGTAACAACATCTCCTGGAAACTTGTAAGAAATGCATATTCTCAGGCACCTGGGTGGCTCAGCCTGTTAAGGGTCTGCCTTTGACTCAGGTCATGATCTCAGGGTTCTGGGATTGAGCCCTGCATAGGGCTTCCCACTCAGCAGGGAGTCTGCTTCTCCCTCTCCCTCTGCCCCTCCCCCACTTGTGCTATCTCTCTCTCTCTCTCTCTCTCTCTGTCAAATAAGTAAATAAAATCTTAGGAAGGAAGGAAGGAAGGAAGGAAGGAAGGAAGGAAGGAAGGAAGGAAGGAAGGAAGGAAGGAAGGAATAAAGAAAAAGAAACGCATGTTCTCAGTCGCCACCCAGACCTCTGGATTTGAATCTTTGTGGGAGGGGGCCCAGAAGTCTTGGTTTTAACACTCCCTCCAGGAGATTCTGATGATTCTGATGCCACTCAAGTTTGGGAATCAATGTTCTAAGGGGTAGGGTGAGAAGTCAGAGCCGCACTGCTTAACAAGCCAGCCGGTTTTCCAGTGGACACAGGCAGGCAGCAGGAAAGGGAAGCATCTTATGCTTTAAGGGGGCAGGCTCAAACAGCTCCAGGTTTGTCCAGATCTGGGTGTTCAGGTAAACCAGAACCTGCAGGAAAAGCTCCAAGTAGAGAGTTCTATGTTCACAGAAAATCCACAGTGAACTGTGTTTGGATATAAAGTGAGGAATATTAAAAATTATAAGTTAGGGGCGCCTGGGTGGCTCAGATGGTTAAGCGTCTGCCTTCGGCTCAGGTCATGATCCCAGGGTCCTGGGATCGAGCCCCACATCAGGCTCCTGGCTCAGCGAGGAGCCTGCTTCTCCCTCTCTCTCTGCCTCTCTCCCTGCTCATGCTTTCTCTCTCTCTCTCTCTGTACCTCTGTGTCTCAAATGAATAAATAAAATCTTTAAAAAAAAATTATAAGTTAATTTGTGGGGTGCCTGACTGGCTCAGTCAGTGGATCATGCAACTCTTGATCTCGGGGTTGTAAGTTCAAGCCCCACATTGGGTGTAGAGATTACTTTAAAATCTTTAAAAAAAATTATAAGTTAATTTGAGCAAAAATTGATTTGAATCAGGGAGCACCAAACAGGAAGTGGTTAGGAACAGTCCATGTACAGAAGATAGGAAAGGACTTGCATAGAGAAGAGGCAGAAGCAAAGCAGGGAAATTATTTGATTGGCTGAAGCTTGAGTGATTGCCTTATTTGGAAAAGTCTAGTTGGCTCTAATTGGTTGACCTTAGGTTTTAATTTCTAAACTTTGAGAGATTTACAGGCTTAGGTTTTGGTTTGCTTACTTAGGTTACTAAGGCATTAAAGCCACCTCACTGAGTGGCCTCCTTGTTTAATTAATTTAACACCAGTGAGACCAAAAATAATTTCTGTTTGCTGTCTCTACTGGCTCCCAGCCTACACCTGATTCTGTTTCAGAGCAGTCTTCTTGGGATGTTGGTTTTCTACTTGTTGAGTCTCACCTGACAAGTGAGGATGTGGGGGTTCAAAGGGAATAGCTCTGGGAAGCCCTAGCAGAATATTCTTATGTGGAAAAGGTTGGGAGCCAGGGACTGAGGGCTAGTGGGTAGAGACGAAGGTGGAGGGAGCTTCTCCCTGACCTTGTGGTCTGCCATTCACAGGCCAGGGAGCACCCCCCAACTCCATTCCCTCAATGACAATGCAACCACCTCAGAATCTCTGTTCATAACCACGAGGATCGGGAATAAGACCACGATCCCAAACTGAAGCTATAATATGATTTGACATCTAATTACAATTTCAGGATTAAGCTTTCTGCTGTCCTAGAAGAAGGGACTGGTGTGCTCGACAAATGGAGGGGCCAGGAATGGTCTTGAAAAGCCTTGTAAATAAGCTGTGCAAACAGGACCCAGTGTGCTATTCTGGACTCATGTGGGCCAACGTCATCTCCCACTTTCTGCAAAGAGAGGCTCAGAGTGACTTAGGTTTCTTTAGGAAATTACAAAACTAGGATCTGTAACAAATGCTTTCCTGACAAGGGCAGCACAGGCAGCATAAAGATCCAAATGCTCTGTATTTAAAGATGAGTTCAGGCCAAGACTGGCCTCAGAGGGAGAATCGCCGAGTCTCTTTCTGCTCACTCAAAGCCGGGCTTGAGAGTCCTACTGGGCTGAGAGGCTCTTCAAGAATCTCAAGTTTGCCCAGCAGGGACGATGTTGACCTTACGTTTTAATCAATAGTTCTTCCCCTGAGGCCACACAGAAGATGGAGCCTGCAATCTGTCCTTTTGCCTTCTTTTCTCTCTCTAAAGCCATTCCTCAGGTCTTGCAGAGCTGTTTCCTTAGGAAGAAATAGGTAAACATTTACATCTGACTTCCACGGTCCTAGGGATAGTCTGTGGGGTTCCTGTAGCGTTCTGTTTTCTGATGGTTTCCTGGGGTGGAGGGTGGAGGAGAACTGTCCAAACCAAAGGTCATAGTCCCTTTTCCTGCAGGTATAGGACTCACAAGAAAGGGACTCCACCTTAGAGAACCAAGATCATGAATAAACCTTCCAAAGTCCTTGTACACATTCTGGCATCTATTAGAATAAAATAATGACTCCCCCACATAATGTAAAGGCAGTAGAAGCTCACCAGGAACCTTCAGGATCCTTCCATGCAGTATCAATAAGAAGCTTGTGAATTTATTTGGCTTTGGGCTTGATAATGCGTAAACCAAGAAGAATTATAAGAGTGTATGTCTGGTTCCTATGCAAGAAAGATACTTCTGTTTAGTGCCATGACTAGGGTTAATAGATTCTTGTTTTCTGGACTCCTCCCTGTGTCTGGAGATGTGTTACCATATCTTTCACCAACAGAGGCAGGAAGGCCCTGGGTTTATTTACTTTCACTCTCTTGATACCACTTTGAAAAAACTGTTCTTCCTTCCTCTTTTCTTCCCAGCCACCAGGTCTCACTCTTTCTAAGCATCACCCAGAGTGATTTGTCTCTACTCAAAAAAGGTATAGTGAAGTAAACATGAAGGGAGTAGGGGTTCCCATAAGGGAAATGCACAGCTTGGAATCACTATGGAGAGAAAGAAATGATCCACTAAGAAATAAAATAAGAACAGGCATAAGATCCATAAAGAAGCCACTATACCAAATACCAAGGACAGTAGGTGTTTATGTGTATGACCATAAATGAAAATAATATATGTGAAAGCACTTTATAACCTAGAAAGGACTAGTTTAGAATAGCATTCACCACAAATGATAACACCTATTAAAACTTAGGACCTGTGACAAAGGTAGAACAAGTGTTGCTCTCCATTCTGAGAGGAGCAAAGAGCTGCCCAGATAATAATCACACTGGAATTTCTAGTTATGATCTTTTTCTTCAGTTATTTCAAGAATTCATCATGTCTATAAAAACCAAATGCAGTGAGTAAGCATCAGGTAGTTTCTGCAGCTTAAAAAACTTGCTATAAGAATTTTTTTGGGCACAGATAGCAAAATTCAAATGTGGATTGTATGTTGAATGGCGTTGTTGAATTAAATGTTGATTGTCTTAAATATGACAGTAGTACTGTGATTAGGTAAGAGATGTCCTTATTTTTCAGAGATGCAGGCTGGAGAATGTAGAACATCAAGGAAAAGGGGTACCAAAGATGAAAGGGAGAATGAAGATATCAGAAGCCCCCATTGGTCTGCTCAAGACCCCACTCAGTCAGATGGAAAACATACTGTTTTGCACATCTTTTGCTGCATAATTAAACCAGCCTGAAACATGGAGGCTTAAAGTAACAATTGCTTGTTTGCTTCTAATTTGTCCTTAGGGCAGGCTGCTAATCTCTGCTTCATGTAGCATCACCTCCTGTGCTCAAAGGGTTGAAAGCTGAATGGAATGACTTGCTGTTGCCAGGTTCCTTGGTTCTGCTCCTCAGATCCTCTCATGTGGTTGGCTTGGGTTGCCTCAAAGCATGGTGGTCTCAGAGAAGTTAGATTTCTTACACAGCAGCTGGTTCCCCTTTAAGTGTGAATGTGGAAGCTTCCAGAACTTCATAAGTCTTAGGCCTGGAACCGGCACTGTGTCAGTTCTGTGCAGGTCATAGGGCCAGGCTGGATTCAAAGACCAGAGGCAGAGGCTCATTGTGGGGACCACTAAATGAACAGTTTGCCACAGATAGGGATCAGGAACTGTGGCCAGTGAAATTTCCTGTAGGCCAGCAACAGCAGGAACAGGGCACATGAGAGGTGACAATGTTTCAAAAAAATCTTTGGCTCCTTCATCACTGTTGAACAGTAGTGACCAAACTGCTCCATGAAAACAGGGGAAAACAAAGGTATCTTGATTGAAGCTCCTCTCTGAGAATTGAAGAAGCTCATATGCACTGAGGTATAATATAAAGTATTTCCCAGACCTATCTGATCATGTTGCACACTTTTTATCAGAGTATCATTTGGGCTGTAAGGACTGTAAAGACTCCAATTTGGATGAAAGTAAATTTCTTAAAATTTAATTGCACTTAAAAAAACTGGTAAAATAAACATAACATAAAATTTACCATCTTAACCATTTTTTTAAGGATTTTATTTATTTGTCAGAGAGAGAGAGAGCACAAGCAGGGAGAGCAGCAGCCAGAGGGAGAAGCAGGCTCCCCGCTGAGCAAGAAGCCTGATGCGGAACTCGATCCCAGGACCCTGGGATCATGACCTGAGCCAAAGGCAGACACTTAACCGACTGAGCCACCCAGGCATCCCTTAACCATTTTATTTTTTTTTTTTTTTAATTTTATTATGTTATGTTAGTCACCATACAATACATCATTGGTTTTTGATGTAGTGATCCATGATCCATTGTTTTCGTATAACACCCAGTGCTCCATGCAGTACATGCCCTCCTTAATACCCATCACCAGGCTAACGAATCCCCTCTCCCCTCTCCCCTCTAAAACCCTGTTTGTTTCTCAGAGTCCATAGTCTCTCATGGTTCATCTCTCCCTCCGATTTCCCCCCCTTCTTTTTTACCTTCCTTCTCCTAATGTCCTTCATGCTATTCCTTATGTCCCACAAATAAGTGAAACCATATGATAATTGACTTTCTCTGCTTGACTTATTCACTTAGCATAATCTCCT
>NW_027705672.1:0-338 GCF_054177405.1 Leptonychotes weddellii | reverse complement strand
CAACAATAAACCTAACCAAAGATATGAAAGATCTGTACTCTGAAAACTATAAAACACTGATGAAAGAAATTGAAGATGACACACAGAAATGGAAAGACATTCCATGCTCATGGTTTGGAAGAACAAATATTTTTAAAATGGCTACACTACCCAAAGCAATCTACACATTTAAGGCAGTCCCCTTCAAAATACCAACAGCATTTTTCACAGAGCTAGAACAAACAATCCTAAAATTTGTATGGAACCACAGAAGACCCCAAATAGCCAAAGCAATCTTGAAAAAGAAAAGCAAAGCTGGAAGCATTACAATCCTGATCTTCAAGTCATATTCCAAAGCT
>NW_027705671.1:0-338 GCF_054177405.1 Leptonychotes weddellii | reverse complement strand
TGACTACCATGTGTGCCTCCTGGCCACTTTACAACTAGGTCAAGCTGATGAGATTTTAAGTACAAAATAATACAGTGGATTTCTGAAGACTGACTTAGTCTGAAAAATAAATGCAACTTAAAAACATTACATATGGGCGCCTGGGTGGCTCAGATGGTTAAGCGTCTGCCTTCGGCTCAGGTCATGATCCTGGAGTCCCAGGATCAAGTCCCGCATCGGGCTCCCTGCTCGGCGGGGAGTCTGCTTCTCCCTCTGACCCTCCCCCCTCTCATGTGCTCTCTCTCTCTCATTCTCTTTCTCTCAAATAAATCTTAAAAAAAAAAGATAATGCATCATCT
>NW_027705670.1:0-338 GCF_054177405.1 Leptonychotes weddellii | reverse complement strand
GGTAAAGCATGAGACTGTTGATCTTGGGGTTGTAAGTTCGAGGCCCACACTGAATGTAGAGATTATTTAAAAAAGAAAAAAAAAATCTAAAAAAAAAAAAGGCATTCCAGTTGTACATACACACTCATAATCAACTTACTGACATTTCTGGAGAATTTTTCCAGTGAATCAAATTAGTGTGAAAAGGTTTAGAAATGAAGAGCACAAGAGGGAAGCATAAAGCATACATTTTACTACTAGCAACAAAAAGCTTGTCCTGCTAAAATGAAATGTCTAACACTTGAGAGGATGATAAGGAGTAACACCAATAATTTGTTTAAATGCTTATAGCCATTGTT
>NW_027705669.1:0-338 GCF_054177405.1 Leptonychotes weddellii | reverse complement strand
ATCTCAAATCCAATTTGTTAACTTACAATCATTCGTAGTATTCTTTTATTATTTTTTATTTCTATGAGATTAATAATAATTTTCCCTTTTCATTTCCAATTTTGATAGTTTTAGTCTCTCTTTATTCCCCCTGCCTTTGTTAGTCTAGCTAAAGATTTATCAATTTTATTAAACTTGTCAAAGAAATAAGGTTTGGTTTTGTTGATTACCTTAATTTTTTAAAATTCTCTATTTCATTTATCTCCGCTCTAATCTTTACTGTTTATTTGATTTTGCTTGCTTTGAATTTAGTTTGCTCTTATTTTATTTTCTTGACTACATTATTGACTTGAGATCTT
>NW_027705668.1:0-338 GCF_054177405.1 Leptonychotes weddellii | reverse complement strand
GATGTAATGTATGGTGATTAACATAATAAAATAAAATTTTAAAAAAAGTTTTATATTCCAGATTTCCTCCCTCTTTTAATGTCAATGAACACAACAGATGGTGGTAATACATGTTTTATATGTATATTTTGGATTTATTAAAAAAAAAAACTTTACCTAGTAATCTCAATGATTCTATTTTTCCAGTCTACAATCTGATTCACTTGCTCTATAATTCTCTATTGTGACTATTCTAGAACTATGAGGAGAATGCCAAGTATAAGATCTGAGGTATTTCCCTAATCAAAGCAGAGAAGTGAAGAAGATTTTAATAAGTCTATTTAAAATGCTCTGGGGTC
>NW_027705667.1:0-338 GCF_054177405.1 Leptonychotes weddellii | reverse complement strand
GGAGACAAACCATGAGAGACTATGGACTCTGGGAAACAAACTGAGGGTTTCAGAGGGGAGGGGGGTGAGCATATGGGGTAGCCGGGTGATGGGTATTAAGGGAGGGCACATGTTGTAATGAGCACTGGCTGTTATATGTAACTAATGAATCACTGAATGCTACATCAAAAACTAATGATGTACTGTATGGTGGCTAAATTAACATAAAAAAGCAAGTGCAAAAATCAAAGCTACAATGAGATATCACCTCACACCTGTCAGAATGGCTAAAATCAAAGCACAGAAAAAAGTGTTGGCGAGGATATGGAGGAAAAGAAACACTCGTGCACTGTTGGTGG
>NW_027705666.1:0-338 GCF_054177405.1 Leptonychotes weddellii | reverse complement strand
GTTACTGGCTGACGATAACGCACACGGGCATGCATAGCTGTGTGCACACACCGTCCGCGTGGGCCCACAGACGGTGCTCCTGCCAGACTGGGAGCAGGTGGGGGCTGGGCCCGGCTGGGGTTCATTTCGGCCAGCCCCAGTGAGTCCGGGGACGACCCCAGAACCATGTGCCCAGACTTGACAGTTTGCCAGAGGCTCCCCATTCCCTCTTGCCCACTGCTCCTTATAGTAGCCCACTTTACAGGTAAGAAAACCGAGGCTCAGAGAGGAAACAGGACTTGGCCAAAGCTACCCAGAGTGCAAGTGACAGAATCTGAACCCGGGACAAGGCAATACTC
>NW_027705665.1:0-338 GCF_054177405.1 Leptonychotes weddellii | reverse complement strand
GGGCAGAAGCCTGATCTCAGGGAGGGAAGGGAGTGGAGGCCACAGTCTCCCAGTGGGTGATGCTTTTGCTGCTGCTTAATCCAGCCCCCTCTCCAGAGCAGAGGGAGATTTGGAGAGCAAAGGCCCCTGCCCACTTCACTCCTCTCCTCATCATTTGCATTGGGCTTTACTGCCCCCTCCTTGAAGCAATAACTCCAAGCAGGCTCCAGCCCCTGGACCCCTGGGGTGGCCAGGGCCCCCCATCAGCTCCCACCCAGCCTTCTCGGGGGGTAGGGAGAGTACTACCTCTATGCCCTGCAGAGCAATCACACTATATTTATTTTTGGGTTTGGCCAGGG
>NW_027705664.1:0-338 GCF_054177405.1 Leptonychotes weddellii | reverse complement strand
ATCTCTCAAAGGGGAAGGGAAGCAGAGCTTTGTTACTGCCAGCTGGGGGATGTAAGCCCAGATTCTCCACTTGGACTCTGTTGACACCTGGTGCGGTGAGAAGTTCACTACTTCTGGGCTAAGACTTCTGGCCCTTTACTTAGTGGGAAGAATAACATCTCCTCCATCTTTCCAGAAGTGGCAGTCTCCAGAACTGCTTTTTGAGAACAGAGCTTTTATGCAGGAAAACTGTTATAGCAGTGTTCTCTAAAACATTTTTTAAAAATCTGGGTGGCTCGGTTGGTTAAGCATCTGACTCCTGATTTTAGCTTAGGTCATGACCTCAGGATTGTGAGATT
>NW_027705663.1:0-338 GCF_054177405.1 Leptonychotes weddellii | reverse complement strand
CACCAGTCAGAATGGCTAAAATTGAAAGCACAGGAAAGCAATTCATAAATATTAGGTTGCATAAATAAGTCAGACATTCAGAAAATGATATCATTCAATACATAAACATTTTTAAAAGAGGAAAATGAATCAATCATGATATATGAGACAAACCAGATAATGATTAACTTTGTGGAGAATGAGGCTAATGACAGAGAGCACCTGCATCATGCATGTAATTTTCCTCTTAGACACTTACCCATGCTACCTCCCCTTCCAGATCACCACTGCTGCTATTTTGATGGATATTTAAGGCATTTCTGGTGTTGGGTATTTCTTTCTAATATATATATATATAT
>NW_027705662.1:0-6126 GCF_054177405.1 Leptonychotes weddellii | reverse complement strand
TTTTATTTTTGTTTCCTGGGCAGCTCCCCACCTGCGCGGTTGAGCCCACTCCTTGGCGCTCCTCTCCCGCACCCCCTGCGTGGCACAAAGCTGCTGCACCACCCAGTCTTCCCCAGTAGAGGGGGGTGGAGAGCAATGAGGAAACCAGGAAAGAGCGGGTGAAGGCAAGAGAATCGAGGTACAACTTGAGAAAACTATTTGTTCATATGAGCCAGCATAAATAAAGACCTTAACAGAATATGAAAAAT
Source organism: Leptonychotes weddellii (assembly GCF_054177405.1). Classification (NCBI taxonomy): domain Eukaryota; kingdom Metazoa; phylum Chordata; class Mammalia; order Carnivora; family Phocidae; genus Leptonychotes; species Leptonychotes weddellii. Next base: position 5,878 of record NW_027705662.1, on the reverse strand, counting down.
CTAGGCGGTCCAAAAGAAACAGGTTTCGGAGCCTCTTGAAAGCAGCGGTCAGCTAGAGCCTTCATTCATTCCCTTCAGAAATAAACAGGCCCTTTTTGGGGTGACATGTGCAGAGAGACAAGGTTCGGCACTAATTACGGTGCGTCTGACGCTACCAGCCATCCTCCAGAAGTCCGCTGTGAAGTGGAATGTAGAAATAACACAGGTCGTCAGATCCACAGATTGCTGGGATGATGCAAACACATTATTCTCTCCAAATTAAAGCACTTCATTCACGTCCAGAGCCTGAAAATGCATTTTCTCATTAAAGGTCAAAAAAAGCAAACACTGCTTGAATTTAATTGGCAGTGACAGAGGCAGGAAGACATTTTGAGGCAGGAAATGAGCTAACATTAACATGACAGGTCCTTGCATCTTTAATCGTGAACTCCTGTTTCAGAAATACTTGATTTGTCACTGAAAGAATGACACCAGGTTGGCATATATTTTATTTCCTGGGCTCTCATTCTCTTAAATAGCAAATCTAGCAAAGGAGAATTTAGTTCACAAAAGGAGGGATTCAATAGGGCCAGTCACCGTGTTAATCTGTAATTGATTGTCCATTCTAAATTGGTGCCCTGAAGCAAGATCGAAGCACAAGATAAAAATCAGACCTCTTGGCCCTTCGTTTTGTTTATAAATTTAGGTGTGAGAGAGTTGGTCAAGGCATCAGGTGAACCGGTTCTATCCTTGAACCCACCACTATTAACTAGGGGCAGCTTCAAAAGGTAGAAGGGACTTGGTAGGTTGGAAGGGAGTTCTTGAACTATTGACCTAGAGTGAATGAGGAGAAGGCCTCAGTCACCTGCCATCATTCTTAGAACCACCTGCTACTACTAATTTTTATTCTGTAACTTGGGAACATTCGCTTAAACTCTCTAATCTTTGACTTATCAATTGCAAAACAAGAGTAGGACACTCAAAAAAGGGATTAGTGGTGATGGTCTGAAGGTGGCAGCAGGTATGGGTGATTTTTATGTTGTTCTTTCTGCTTGTCTGTTTTCTCTGATTTTTTTTAGAGAAAAAAAACTAAGGACTCTAATTCATTATAAAACATCAAATAAATACAAATCTCTGAGTACCTAGAGATACGACTGCTATTACTACTAAATAAATATTTTTTTAAAAAAATCAAAAGAAAGAAAAAGCTCATATTCACTAACTTCTTCCTCTAGAAATTTAAAGAAACATTTATTCTACCTTTAGAGAGGAACTATATTTCATTTCCAGTAGATGAGAAAAATCTCTTCTTTATAATAGAATACCAGCTAATAAATGGGAAAGGAAATCACCATTTTCTATCCCCCCAGTGTAATAATTGATTCAGGTAAGGATCATCAATAGATCCTGGAAAGCATCATCCCACAGATAATTTGCAAGTGAGAAAACATCACTTTACAATGAAGAGATTAGGTGTCACCCACCAATAGTGGGATGGCTTAACATGTGCTTCTTGAAGCAATGTTTTTGCCAAAAGTGTTTTCCTGAATCTAATCAAGCTTTTGAATCTAACTCCCAGGATACAGAAAATACAGTGGATAGAGGAACATGGTAAATGACACCATAGTAAAATAATGAGATAAGTACAAAATGTGGGAGATTCTACCTTTTCTCTTAAAAAAAGACAGTGTCCTAAAAAGATAGCAGGGGACCATTCTAGACCTAGCATAAAGAATCTGAACTACCACAAGCAATGCATGAATCTTGATTTGATCCTTGCTTGCTTTTTTTGGTTTTTGTTTTTGTTTTTTTTTAAAGATTTTTATTTATTTGTTTAACACAGAGAGAGAGAGCACAAGTAGGCAGAGCAGCAGAGAGAGGGAGAGGGAGAAGCAGACTCTCCGCCGAGCAGGGAGCCTGATGCGGGGCTCGATCCCAGGACCCTGGGACCACGATCTGAGCCGAAGGCAGCCGCTTAATGACTGAGCCACCCGGGCGCCCCAGTTTTTGTTTTTTTTTAAAACAGCTATAAAAGATGTATTTAAGACTATTGGAGAAATCTGAATATGAACTAAATTTGAATATTAGATGATATTAGGAAGCTATTGTTAATTTCCTCAGTTATGATAACAGTATTTTGATTCTGAGGGACACTGTTCTCAATTGTAGAAGATACACACTGAAGTATTTATAGTGGAAGTGGCATAATAATTTTAGCTTATTTTCTAATGGCTTTGTTTATACACACATAAACACACACAGATAATGCAAATATGGTAAAAATGTTAATTAATGTTGAATTTGGGTGGTGAGTATCCAAATACTCATTCTACTACTATTTCAACTTTTCTGCATGTTTGAGATTTTTCTTTAAAAATCTTAAGTCAATTTAAAGGAAAGAAAACATGGGGATGATTTCTTAAATGACAAAAGAAAGTGACGAATAGCTCTATCATAGTTAATCTGAAAACAAAAGAATCCTGTTAGAAAATATTGATTATTTCAAGTTGACCTCATCCTTTTAAATTTTTAATTTTGTTTGTTTTATAGTGTATATATTAATATAGTGGTGCATATAATTTATAGCAAGAATTTACATAAATACTTGATATTTACATAAATACTTGATATGAAGAAATATGCATGCTCAGAATTTCCTGCTCATGCACTGTGCATCAGCAATATTTGGAGACTACTTCCATGCCTATGGTTTCTCATGTTTCCAGGTCAACTTTTAAACTGCCATCAAGGCAGGTAAAATAATCCAGTTGCAAGATTACAGAGCAGAGAGGATGTAAGCAGAGTGAGCAATTAGGATTTGTTAGGGAGGCTTCAATCAGGATCGAGTGGTTTTGGGAGGCTCCCACTTAAGCATCAGAAGTTAGAACTGTAGATGCACCAAGACTGACTAAAGTCAGAGAGAGCTCTCTAGCCTGCATTTCTCTGTCTTCAAAGACTTTCACTCTGTCTAGGGGAAATTGGGAGTCTATGAAATGTAATCGATGTCTCCTACAGCAGTGTGTCTCTGGCTGCAGTGTTCCCTGGAACAGCATGATGGTCTTCTGGGGGAAAGTAACCAGTCGCAGTGGCAAGCAAATATATCCTCACTCCTAACATTGTCCTCCAAGCCACACATCCTGCAATAAGAAGGACAGTTTGCTATTGGGAGGAGGCTGCAACTGGGGCAAGTTTGGAGAATGCTGTACTGGAGGTCTCTGAGATCTTTGTGAGATGGGTTTGGGTGTCATATTGCTGGTTACCATGTGGCCACCAACAGACAGACTTTTTTTTTCTCTCCTGTGAGTGCCAGATCGCAGGTGCTCGGACAGCTGAGAGTGGGGCTCTGTTCCTGGTCTAGGAAAGAAAATAGGAAATTGGAGGCGGGAGTTGGAAGAGAGGGAGCAGGGGATTGCCTAGAGGTCAGGAGATGTCCTTCACCCTAAAATATCCTCAACAGATTTCCATAGCCAACAGCAGCCTTTCCCAAATGGAATTCTGATTTTATAAGATGTTTATTAGATGAGGCTCAAAAAGGAGTATGGTGGTGATATAAGTTTGTGAAATGCTGGACTAAATGGGCTTCTCGGAGACACAGCATAGCCTTGCATAAGCAAATCTGTACGGTGAGATCTTCAAAATTGGGTTTATAGTATTTACTGTCTCTGAAACTTATATAAACATGACTTTTTTTTTTCTGGAGCATTCTGGAAATTCTAGAATATCCATTCACTCTTTCATTCAACAAATATGTGTTGAGTAGCTGTAACCGTGGCAGACATTGTTCTTGGCACTGAAGATGCAGAAATAAACAAGATAATGTTCTTTTCCAAATGGAGTTTATATTCAAGTGGGATGGCAGCAAGTAAACAAATAAAACTGGGACTATGAAGCAGTATAAAAAGGGCTATGAAAATAAAGCAGGGAAAAGAGACAGAAAATGGTGGCATGTGGGCTTGAGGTGGTGGCTATTTTAGGTCAGTAGTCAGAGAAGGCTTCCGGCAGAGTGATATTTGAGTAGAGACCATGAGTGAATGGCAGTGGCCATGTGAAGATCTAGGGGAAGAGTATTCCCAACACAGGTGACAAGTAGAAAGACACAGGGCAGGAGGGAGCTTGGGGAGTTCCAGAAACATCAAGAAAACCAGAGCGTTGAAGGTAGAATGAGCAAGATGGGAGGAGGGGCAGAAGACCAGGAGGGGTAAGAGACCTCTCCCTTTATCTTTATTTTTTTTAAAGATTTTATTTATTTATTTGACAGACAGAGCGCACAAGTAGGCGGAGTGGCAGGCAGAGGGAGAGAGAGAAACAGACTCTCTGCTGAGCAGGGAGCCCGATGCTGGGCTCAATCCCAGGACCCTGAGGCAAAGGCAGATGCTTAACCGACTGAGCCACCCAGGTGCCCCGAGACCTCTCCCTTTAGTAGAGGTAGGCAGGAGCCCATCATGAAGGGCCAGGTCATGGGAATGTTCAGGGAAGAGGTGAGCAGATGCAGACTGTGAGTTAGAGGGCAAGTTCCTTACATTCCTCTTTTCCCTCTAACTCCTTCACTGAATCTTATCTTTCCATCCCTTAAATAGTGACACTCGAGATCTTGTCCCCAACTTGTTTCCCTGGTATTACTCACTCCTTTGGTGATTGTGGTGGACATGACTAGTGTGCACACTATCTGGTTCTCATCTTTTCTGGGCACCCCTTTCAGTGGGCAGGGCCATGTGACTGCTTGTGACCAACAGCCTGTGAGCAGCAGTGATGAGTTCACTTTCAGCCTGCAGCATTGGATTCGCAGGGCCTCACCGCCAACTTTCTCTATTCTCCTGGCAGTCCTGGTTAAGAAGTTCCCAGGTTCCAGATGGTGCAACTATAAGATGATGAAGCCTCTGAAAGCCTGGGATGTCAAGTTGTCACGTTAGTGCCCCGGAGAGTCACCTAACACAAAAAATCTTGGCATAAGAAAACTTTCTTTTTGTTAAATCACTGAGATTTTAGGGTTATCCCACCATAACTAACCTAACTGAATGGTACACTGATATAACGGAGTGGTTCTCAAAATTTTGAGCCTTAGGGGGCGCCTGGGTGGCTCAGTTGGTTAAGCGACTGCCTTCGGCTCAGGTCATGATCCTGGAGTCCCAGGATCTAGTCCCGCATCGGGCTCCCTGCTCGGCAGGGAGTCTGCTTCTCCCTCTGACCCTCCCCCCCTCTCATGTGCTCTCTCTCTCTCATTCTGTCTCAAATAAATAAATAAAATCTTTAAAAAAAAAAAAAATTTTGAGCCTTAGGATTCCTTTTACTCATAAAGATTATTAACGACCCCAAAGAGCTTTTGTTTATGAGGGTCATATCTATAGTGACATATCATTTTGGAAATTGTAACTGAGAAATTTAAAATATTTATTTATTAACTCATTTAAAAATAACAAACCGGGGCACTGGGGTGGCACAGTCGGTTTAGTGTCCAACTCTTGGTTTTGGCTCAGGTCGTGATCTCAGGGTTGTGAGATCGAGCCCTGTGTCGGGCTCCGGGCTCAACAAGGAGTCTGCTTGAGATTCTCTCTCCCTCTCCCTCTGACCCTCCCACTCGTGCTCGTTCTCAAATAAATAATAAAGAAATCTTTTAAAAAACTAAAATATGTCATTTGCAAATATCTTCTCCCATTCTGTTGGTTGTCTTTTGGTTTTGTTGACTGTTTCTTTTGCTGTGCAAAAGCTTTTTATCTTGATGAGGTCCCAATAGTTCATTTTTGCCCTTGCTTCCCTTGCCTTTGGCGATGTTTCTAGGAAGAAGTTGCTGCGGCTGAGGTCGAAGAGGTTGCTGCCTGTGTTCTCCTTTAGGATTTTGATGGATTCCTATCACATTTAGGTCTTTCAACTATTTTGAGTCTATTTTTGTGTGTGGTATGAC
>NW_027705661.1:0-338 GCF_054177405.1 Leptonychotes weddellii | reverse complement strand
GGGGGGATATTGGGGATCTCACAATATGTCAATGGCCACCTTCCCATTTATCAGCGCTTGGTGGACACTGAGCAGTGGCAGCCACTTCCTTGACTATAGTTTCTGTTTGCCCCTCTTGATGCACTTATGTCTCCAATTGGTTCCTTTGGGTTTGGGTTTTCCATGCCTGATTTAAAGGTCTGAGGGTGAAGGTAGAGCCTGGAGTCTTTCTGTCTCTGTGACCATAGCCCTATTGGCCTGCCAGACTATCTGGATCAACTGCCTGTCATTCCTATCTGACGGGTAACCAGTGGTTGGCCAGGGCAGGAGTGGTGTTGCTGGGGAGGTGGAGGCTACCT
>NW_027705660.1:0-338 GCF_054177405.1 Leptonychotes weddellii | reverse complement strand
TCGGGGGCCTGGCCCCACTGAGCAGCATTTCACCGCTGCGGACAGACAGGCCCCACACTCGCAAGATGCCCTGTGCCCTTGGGCAGGTCATTCCAGCCCCCGCACCGGGCTCCTTCCTTCCTAGCTACACAGGCTTGGCTTTACTCTTTCCAAGTCCCAGCTTGGCTCGGGACATCGGGACGGTGCCCAGCTCACAAGGCACACGGGAGGGTGGGCCTGGAGGAAGCCGTGAGACCGGGAGCGAGGTGCTGTGAAGACAGAGCTTGCTGGGGCCGCCGCAGAAACAGCATGAGCGGGCGGCTTCCAGAAACGCCCTCTCTCAGTCCGGAGCCAGAAGT
>NW_027705659.1:0-338 GCF_054177405.1 Leptonychotes weddellii | reverse complement strand
TACATAACAAAGCACCCTAAAACACAGAGGCGTAAAGCAACAAGCAAAACTTCTTTTTGCTCATAGTCTACAACCAGAGCAGTGCTCAGTGAGGAACCCTGGCTGGGGTCTTTATCTCCGCTACGTGGTCTCTCCAGTATGGCAGTTCAAGGTCGGCTCAAGGTTACCAAGGCCTCTGTCCCAAGAAAGAGAGCCAGGGAAAAGCTGAATTGCCTTCTGTGGCCTTGCCCCAGAAGTGAGGCAGCCTTCCTTCCTCCATATTCTGTTAATCAAGGCAGGCAGTCACAACACCAGTCTAGGTTTAAGGGGAGGGGAAAATAGACTCCACCTCTTGTATG
>NW_027705658.1:0-338 GCF_054177405.1 Leptonychotes weddellii | reverse complement strand
TGACTTCTGTTATTACTGCAAGTGAACATGTTTGGAGAGATGAGCTTCTACACACTCCTGATGCCTGATCAGAAAATTGAATATTCACATACACTGATGCCATTCCAACAAGTTGTCCTTGGCCCAATGTCTTCACTTACCCTGTCTGCTCTCAATCTCTGTCACACACACACACACACACACACACACACACACACATTCTCACATAAACTTACAGAGTAGTATTTTCACTCTTTTCAATCATGGTTGAACAGAACAAAATAGTTTTTTTCTGAGGGCTGCACTGGCTACTCTTACAGTATTTTATTTCATGGCCGTGTTGCCACTGGAATCGCCCT
>NW_027705657.1:0-338 GCF_054177405.1 Leptonychotes weddellii | reverse complement strand
CGCCTGGGTGGCTCAGTTGGTTAAGCGACTGCCTTCGGCTCAGGTCATGATCCTGGAGTCCCGGGATCGAGTTCCGCATCGGGCTCCCTGCTCGGCAGGGAGTCTGCTTCTCCCTCTGACCCTCCTCCCTCTCATGCTCTCTGTCTCTCATTCTCTCTGTCTCAAATAAATAAATAAAATCTTTAAAAAAAAAAAAAGACCCAGACGGTATCAATGCTACTGGACTGCAGACCTTGTGAGAAGCAAGGCTCCAGAGCACTGATTCTTTTTTTTTTTTTTAAAGATTTTTTATTTATTTGACAGAGAGAGACAGTGAGAGAGGGAACACAAGCAGGGGG
>NW_027705656.1:0-338 GCF_054177405.1 Leptonychotes weddellii | reverse complement strand
GGGTCGCAGACCACAACAGGGCAGGGTCCGGGCGCCTCCGAAGGGGAGACGAGGGGCAGGGGGCAGCGCCTGCAGCCTTCCCGGAACCCCCGTGCAGGCACGACCTGAAGGGTGCGGGGTCGGGCTGGGCACGAAGGACCCCCCCCCCGGGGTCGCGCAGACGCCCGGACGCCGCGCTCACCTGCAGCTTGGGCCTCCGCGCCAGGTACGGCTGGATGCAGTTACCGTCGCTGGCGCACGGCCGGGTGTAGACGATGCCGTACATGACCCAGCAGGTGTGCACCACGTACACCACGAACACGCCCACGACCAGGCTGGTGAAGGAGCTGCGGCCGCTC
>NW_027705655.1:0-338 GCF_054177405.1 Leptonychotes weddellii | reverse complement strand
TTATGTTATGTTAATCACCATACATTACATCATTAGTTTTTGATGTAGTGTTCCATGACTCATTGTTTGCATATAACACCCAGTGCTCCATGCCGTACGTGCCCTCTTTAGTACCCATCACCAGGCTAACCCATCCCCCCACCCCTCTCCCCTCTAGAACCTTCAGTTTGTTTCTCAGAGTCCACAGTCTCTCATGGTTTGTCTCCCCTTCCGATTTCCCCCCCTTCATTTTTCCCTTCCTACTACCTTTTTTTTTTTAAACATATAATGTATTATTTGTTTCAGAGGTACAGATCTGTGATTCAACAGTCTTACACAATTCACAGCGCTCACCATAG
>NW_027705654.1:0-338 GCF_054177405.1 Leptonychotes weddellii | reverse complement strand
CACTGGAGCCCCAGGCTGGGGAGATGCCCAAGGACAAGGGGGATGATGGGCAGTGAACCAAGCATCTAGGGAAGGGAACCACGGTGAGGACAGACTAAAAAGCCTAGATTCTCCCATCTGGACAGCAGGGCTGGGGAAAAACAGGCTGGAAAGCTTTAAGTTCTGCAGTGTGGCTACATAAGCCAGGACTCATTCACCTGACGTTTCTGGAAAAGAAATGAAGCCCTATTTCACATAGGAGTGAAGTGAAATGAGGAAGTGGGGGGGAAAACGGCAAGAGGAGCAAAATTAAAACATTCAAAAAAAGATCTAGATGAATTTATGGAGGGCAGACTCTT
>NW_027705653.1:0-338 GCF_054177405.1 Leptonychotes weddellii | reverse complement strand
GAACACCCAGGTGACGGCTCTAGGAGCTGGAACTGGACTCCACTGCTCCTTGCCTGCAGTTAGCACTCATGTTCTTGATGAAGCCCTGGGTTATCATCACACATGTCCCCTGAGCCTGGGCTTATCTGCAGAAATGTAAATCTGCAGACAAGCTCCTAAAATTTAATAGGAAAGTTCCAAACCATTCGGAATTACTCTCCACAGTTGAGCCTGTAGGGTAAATGCCTTTTTTTTTTTTTTTTTAAGATTTTATTTATTGGGGCGCCTGGGTGGCTCAGTCGTTGAGCGTCTGCCTTCGGCTCAGACCATGATCCAGGGTCCTGGGATCGAGTCCCGCT
>NW_027705652.1:0-338 GCF_054177405.1 Leptonychotes weddellii | reverse complement strand
TTTGCATATGCTTTTTTGGCCAGGGAAAAGGCGTGTGTGGGGGAGTAGAGGGGACATCTAGCTAGAAATCTAGGAATCATGCAGAGTTTGGGCTTCTCCTCTCATAGGAGGGTGTTTTGCGTGTGAGTGTCACCAGCCCTGTGTCCTGGCAGCCAGAGAAAAGAGTGGAGAACTGCTCGATTAGTGGATGGTAACTTGATAAAGCCTCTGGTGTGCCATGCTACTTGGTTTTAGTCTCTCTGGTTTATGGCCACTTTCCATATAAACTCTTAAGTAGACCCAAACAGTTCCACAAATACTTCTCATTAGTGGAAAGCCAAACCATCACCAGAAAAAGA
>NW_027705651.1:0-6127 GCF_054177405.1 Leptonychotes weddellii | reverse complement strand
ATTTTAAAGAGAGAACAACTTATATATATATACCAAAAATAAGGGTAACTACTATGAAGGGATAGAATATGACTCTAAAAATGAAAAATAAAAAAGATTTTTTAAAAAAGGGATTGATAAGATGTTGGTTGAAAAAGGGAAAAAGAAAAATTCAAAAAAAAAGTTAAAAAAAAATTAACTTTGAAAGACTAAAGAATCATGGGGAAAAAGCCATGAATTCTATGTTCAGTAGTCCCCTAGCGCTGGAGTTCTGCCGTTCTCATTGATCGGTAAACTTGGTCTTGGCTGGCTGTTCTTGCTGATCTTCTCGGTGAGGGTCCTGTTGCCGTAGTTTCCAAACGTCTTTGCTGGAGTCGGAATTGCCCCGCCCTTGCCGGGTCTGGGATAAATAATCTGCTTGGGTTTGCTCTCGGGAGCTTTTGTTCCCTGCAGGCTTTCCCTATGGCTTTGGAGGATGAGAGTGAAAATGGCGGCCTCCCAATCTCCTCCCTGGCGGAGCCGAGAACTCGGGTCGCCACTCCTCAGTGAGCCCCCAGAGAAAAGCAGTCAGTCACTCCCATCTCCCCGGTCTCCGGCCGCACTCCGTGCTCATCCAGCCAGTGACTGAGTGTTTCTATCTCTGGCACCTGACCCCGTGTGGAGTCTCCAAACCCAGCAGATCCCTGAGGTGTGCTCCCACACCGCTCCTCCCGGGGGAGGAAGGGGAGTGTCCCCGGATCTGCCGCTTGTTGGGTCCCTGTTGGAGGAGCAGTGGCCCGACTGTGCCACGGATCACGGTTTATGGCAACCCCGAGCTGAGGTCCCGCGCCTCGGCTCCGCCTCTGCAGCCGGCTTCCCTGCTCCGATACCTGGGAGCTCTGCTGCACTCAGGCACCCCCAGTCTTTCTGTGACCCCGAGGGTCCTGAGACCACACTGTCCCAGCGAGGGTTCCACCCCCGTTTAGCCACTGGAGCAACGTCCCTCAGCAGAGCCGACTTCTAAAAGTTCTGATTTTGTGCTCCGCTGCTCTATCACTTGCCAGAAGCGGCTGATGGAGCCGTCTATCCTCCTGAATATTACCTCAGATTCACTTCTCCCCACGTCCTACCTTCCAGTAAGTGGTCGCTTTTCTGTTCAGAGAGTTGTTGCTATTCCTTTCTTTGATCTCCTGTTGAGTTCGTAGGTGTTCAGAATGGTTTGACCCTTATCCAGCTGAATTCCTGGGACTAGATGAAATCCAGGTCTCCTACTCCTCTGCCATCTTGCTCCACCCCCCTTTATGCCTTTAAACAGAGAATTTTAGTTGGTTGGTTTTTTCTTTGCTATTTTTAAGATTAGAACTTAGTCCCCTTTGTCTCATTCAATTTAGGCCCTACTAAATGGAGACCTCCATTTTCATTGGCTCAACCACCATGGAATTTATTTGTGAAATGAATCATACAGGTCCTGTGGTTCACCTGCTCATGTAATGCTTCAGTCTACTTCATAGCCAACCAAAGGATAATTAAAGTTAGATATCTTTAATATTGGGAATCCCTCTTATTTTGAAGCAACCAGTAACAATTTCAGGAAATTGAAAGGTTAAGAATTTGTTTTAGTGATGATAAATTGTATCTTGTGTTTCTGTATATTATATATAAAATATATGAGAAATATATGTTTATAATATGTTATATAATATATATACATAATTTCAGTATTTGAATATTGATACTATGACATGACCTCTGGGAATTTTGTTATTTTAACCAAGCCTTATATGTTGTCATTTTATGTGTTCTTACTGCCCTATTTATTTGCCTTTGTCTCTGTCCCTCCTGAAATAGGGTTACTATTATAGAATGTAATATTTTAGATCTGGTTTGTGCACTTATACTTTGCTATCTATAACTACTGTGCCAACTTCATTCATCACAACCCAAGTTTCACTAATGAATATCTCAGACTGTGATATGTTCTTTCTTTGTGTGCTGAACTGATCACATTTTTATTTAGGGCTTTATCAGTAATTCCATATGCAGATAGAATAATCCTCAACACAATAGGTTCAACATGACAACTATATTCTCTTTTTAAAGCTCATTTCATCATAATATCATTTTTCAGGTGATGGAATCATAATTAGATGTGATTTTGATTAGATATTAGATATGATTACTTGGCAAAATTTTATTACTGTTGAATATGGTGAATGAGTATTACATGGTAGATACATACTGATATTTTATTTAGGCAACTCATTATAGTACTTATATTTCCAATACTTTTTTTTTTTTTTGCTCTATCATTCTAGCTCTTGGAATTTTTTCTTCCCCTTGATAGAGATTTCCTCCTTATATATTATATACTCACAGAATTGTTCACATACTAATCTACAGACTGTTTAATATGGCATTTCTATTTTTTCACTAACTATAACCCAATACTTTCAGGTTACACAAAGAAACTAGCAATAAACAATATAACTGCAAAACAACCTTAGCCACAGTCTTTACTGAAGAAAATAAAATATTTGAAGAAGTGATATAGACATACATGAAATTTTAAGAGAAGCTAATCTAGTAGTCAAAATTGTGGCCATTGCGGGCACCTGGGTGGCTCAGTTGGTTAAGCGACTGCCTTTGGCTCAGGTCATGATCCTGGAGTCCCTGGATCGAGTCCCTCATCGGGCTCTCTGCTCGGCAGGGAGTCTGCTTCTCCCTGTCACCCTCCCCCCTCTCATGTGTTCTCTCTCTTTCTCTCTCTCTCAAATAAATAAATAAAATCTTAAAAAAAAAATTGTGGCCATTGCTATAGAACTTTAGCTGTGAAGAAGAAATGAACAGTTTAGAGTTTAGACCCATACTACCCAAGTCAAATCCCAGCTTGGGATTTCCTCTCCAGCATTTTTATATGGATTCGAAGAGTTAATGTATGTAAATCACTTAAAATATTTCATGGTACAGAGTATTCATTGCCTTATTTAGAACACTGCCAGGCACATGGAGGACAAACAGTAAATATTGTTGAATAACTAAATCAAAGAATGAGTAGAATTGATATGATTATTCCTTGAAGACCTTTTAAAGAAGGTAGGTCTTCTTGTTCATCATTCCTCTATTATAATTTTTCATAAGGAGAAATACAATGTCTTGAAGGAGTATGCATCAGATATCATATAAATGAAATTTCAACTATCTAATATTATGGTATCATAAATCTTATGCAGAATAAAATCATTTTTATTAATACTTTAAACATACCTTTCTAAATTTTACTCAAGCTAATTCCACTTTTAATATCATCAAATGATCCCATGGTTTGTTTTAACAATTGATACTTCAGTCAGCCATGCCTTCTTAATCAAACTTCAACTTTCTTCTACATTATTAATGCTAAAATTATACCATAGGGAAATGAAAGAAGATGTTAGAGTAGAAGTGAATATTGTTTAGTCAGCTGTTTGTAAGTACATCTGGTGTAGAGATTAAATAAATCGTAAACCCTGAAGCAGCATGATAAAAAAGGAAACTCTTGGACAAAAAAGTGTCCATTTCTCTATACATTCATCTAAAAGCTGTTTCTAGACAGAATATATTACAGGGAATTCCCCTGAAGTATTTTCCAGTTTTGTTCATTTTAGAAGTAAAATATTACCTATTTTTTTCTCTTTTCCTGAGCATTTTCTAGATAAGTTTATGTACATTAAATTTTTTAAGAAATAAGTTATACCTTGATTTTGAAAAGAACTAACTTCAGTATCATAACTTCCATTAAATAGCACTATGAAAATTTATGTTATGTTATTTTTTATATTAATGGCATTACTGGTTACTTTATTGTGTTAAAAATATATCCATTGTTGGGGCGCCTGGGTGGCTCAGTCGTTAAGCATCTGCCTTCGGCTCGGGTCATGATCCCAGGGTCCTGGGATTGAGCCCCGCATTGGGCTCCCAGCTCAGTGGGGAGCCTGCTTCTCCCTCTCCCACTCCCCCTGCTTGTATTCCCTCTCTCACTGTCTCTCACTGTCAAATAAATAAATAAAATCTTTAAAAAATTGTTTATTAACAGATATCAGAGGATCTAAAAGAAGTATATATTCTATTTTTTGAATATCAGTGTTTTAAACCCTTTGAAAGAATGGCCAACATAATTACTGTAACCATGTGATTTTTTTATTCAAAATATGACAATATTCAAAGTGAAGTTGGGCACTATTAATAATTATGCTGGAAGAATAGATGTAAACTTGTGATATTCCAGACCAAATGGGGTAATTGATCACTAAATACATTTTGGTTAAAATACTAGTACTACTCCAGGGGGGTACACTATTTGGGGCTATTACCAAAAAGGGTAAATGGCTCTGTTCTAAATCAGCAACTCTCAAGGTCACATGAGACAACATTAGGGAACATGTTGGTCAACTCCCCATTAGGATGTTTGGATATACTCCACAACATTTTCTAAAGTCCAAATTTGAATGCCACCAGTGACAAGAAATTCATGTCTTTCATACATTGTATTATCCAGCTCCAGTTGTTTACAAAGACATTTATTATTTTTACCCTGTCTACCTTATTCTAACACCTGTTTGTTTTAGATTTTCCTTCAGAGTTCAGATAAAACCAGATAAATTATTTTTTCATGCAACAACCTTCAAATATATGAAGTTAGCTATCATGTCCTTACTGAGTCTTCTCTTTCCTTGGAAAACAACGCTCAGGTCTCACCACTTTCCATCAACTCCTTACCCTGTCTGGTCTCCTTTAGATGTGTTCCAGTTTGCCAATACTGTTTTTATGTGTTAATATTTCTATTATATGTTATGCACAAATGAAGACAATACTGATTTGGGGTTGAGAATAGTCTTACTTTGCTCTTTGCAAACATAACAGTAGGGAATAGTGTGTTCAGCTGAAGAGAGGTATGATGACTTTGGGCATATTTAAGGGAAATTACAATTTATTTCATCTGATCCACTATTATACTAGGAGAATATGTGCAATTTGTGTGTGTATGTGTGTATTTGTGTGTACCTTTTCTTTATATCTCTTTATTTCATGTTTGAAGAACATCTGTTAGTATATTCAATGTTCATAATGTGAAAATACAATGTTTTATGTTTAACTCGTTGAATGTAAATATAAAAATAGAGTACCCATGCAAAATAAACCAGTTTAAGCCTGAAGCTCTCCGAAACATAGTATCATAGCAATAATCGGCATGGGAAAGATAATCACCTTGATAATTTTTAACTTAAATGAACAAAAGCATATTTATACTTGTCACAGAACAACATTTAATTATGTGTTTACCTTATTGTGGGCTACATAGAAACATGTAAAGGAGTTTTGTCTCTCTCAATCTCTCTCTCTCTCTCTCTCTGTCTCTCTCTTTTGTAATGCTTAGATTATTTAAGTGACTTGGAGTACCAACACCCACAGAAATGAGATTTCAAATGAGCCTGATGGTGCAGCAAATTTGGTTTGGATAAGACAACAAGTCCAGATGCAAATGCATAGCTACAGCAGCTGTGATTTCAGTGCAGACATATTGCTGATTTGCTTTAAAATAATCAAACCCCAAGCCTACTGCTCATAAATTAATTATGTTTGGAACTCTTATAGAGGCAAAGAAAGAACTCAAAATGAAACAAAACAAAACTTGAGTTTTCTACAGTAGGCTCTCTTCTTAACTGGAAAATTATGGGTATACTATTAATTCAGAAGATTTAGATCATGTTCAGATCATGTGTGGGTTATAAAGAAGTGAATAATGATTCAGTAAAGTCCATTCAATAAAATATATTTAGATCATTCTAGGTACTCAGCTCTTTGTCATACACTCTGAAAGAGATGACTAAAAGGTAACATTCCCATGTAAGTGGAATAACAGAACACATTCCCGTGGAACAAAAATATCTTCAGTACATGGCTAAATACCAAAGTGAAAGCTGTGTGAATTCAGGAAGAAGATATTTGTAAGATAGACTTTTGGTGCTGGTGAGACTTACTGATAAAGATCCAAATCAGGGGACGCCTGGGTGGCTCAGTTGGTTAAGCGACTGCCTTCGGCTCAGGTCATGATCCTGGAGTCCCTGGATCGAGTCCCGCATCGGGCTCCCTGCTCGGCAGGGAGTCTGCTTCTCCCTCTGACCCTCCCCCC
>NW_027705650.1:0-338 GCF_054177405.1 Leptonychotes weddellii | reverse complement strand
TGGACGCTGAAGAGAATTGGGGGTGCGGTGGGTTTGAGGCTGGTGTCTTGGGGCGGGCCCCACTCCCGGGTCTGAGGGATGAGGGATGAGGGTCTGAGGGAGGAGGGGGTTGAGATCCTGGATTCCTGGGTCTGAGGGAGGAGGGGGCCGGGGGGCCCAGACTCCTGGATCTGAGGGAGGAGGGGCTGGGGGCCTGGACCCCTGGGTCTGAGGGAGGAGGGGCTGGCAGTCTGGACTCCTGGGTCTGAGGGAGGAGGGGCTGAGTGCCCGGACTCCTGGGCCTGAGGGAGGAGGGGCTGGGGCCCTGATTCTGGGCCTGAAGGAGGGGCTGGGGGCCC
>NW_027705649.1:0-338 GCF_054177405.1 Leptonychotes weddellii | reverse complement strand
TTTGACATGGCACCGTAGGGTATGGCAGGACATCGTTTCCAGATGGTAAGGTTTTAGATGAGCTGGAAACTTAAATACCCGTTTCACTCCAAATTTCTTGCCCTTGACTACTTAGATTTCAGACATTAAATTTGGTTTTATTTTGCAACTTATACACTTTACCTTATATTACTTCTTCAGTGAATTAAAGAGATTTTTAGCAATAAAACTCCAGCATCCCAATCATCCCCAGTATGATTGTCCTTTTGAAAAATGGGTCTAATAAACCACTGGGTGATAAAAGATAGCCAGACCCTTAGAAAAGAAACTGCCATTTTTCCATTTGCACTAAGAAGTTC
>NW_027705648.1:0-338 GCF_054177405.1 Leptonychotes weddellii | reverse complement strand
GTCAATCATTTTTCTAAAACAGGCCTATGACTCTCTAACTTCAATTCAAGAGACCTTCACACATAGAGAAAAGAAAGACCAAACTCCATAATCCATCATTTAAAGACCTCTACCAGCTGGCCTGTGTTGACTTCAACAATATCTTTACCTTATTCTCTGTGTCTCTTTCTTCCTAACCACCCTCTCTTTTTTTTTTTTTAATCCGTGATGGCATATGTTTCGATTCTTTGAACTGATTATGAATCTTGCCAGTTCCCTCACTTATAAGTTGAATGAAATCATTTGTATGTGTTTTTATCTTTGTATGGGTTGTGATTTTCTCCTTTTTTAAAAAAATT
>NW_027705647.1:0-338 GCF_054177405.1 Leptonychotes weddellii | reverse complement strand
GCCACAGCATACATATTACGTATTTATAGGTAGAGAAAAACAATAGTCATTTCAAATAAGACCTACATAAGAGAAGTTACAAAGTCAAATGTTATGAATTACTGTATGCATTGGTTTGTGGTTAAATCCTCACTGCTCCAGGGCTGTGCCAGTGTCAGCAGGAGCCAGATTTGTTTCCTCAATAACACACTCCAGAGGTACATAGACACACACACACACGTGTACACACACGGGCAGGTGCACACATGCACGCATACATACGTGCCCGCACACAGCATATACACACACATGTAGGCACATGCACTGACACTAACGCTACAGCTATTTCTTTTTTTTTT
>NW_027705646.1:0-338 GCF_054177405.1 Leptonychotes weddellii | reverse complement strand
GGGAAAGGGGGGAAAATGCCTCATCCTGATTGGCTGGAAGGGCCCCGTCCTGATTGGTCAGAAGGGTCTCGCCCTGATTGGTTGAGCCTGGCAGGCCACTCAGGCAGCTCATTGGTGGTTTTTGGAGCCGGGTCCTGCCTTTTAGGGCCGGCTTGTGCGTGAACTTGTCCGCAACCCGCTTCTGCTCTGTAAGAGGCGCAGTGCGGTGGGATCGGCCAACAGAAAGCGCCAGCGGTTGCATGATGTTTACCGCTTGGGGCTCGTTCCCCTGACCCCTAACTGTCCCAGGAGGACGCCAATGTTTCCCCAGTAGGAGGTCTTCAGTCCCTTTGCTCTGT
>NW_027705645.1:0-338 GCF_054177405.1 Leptonychotes weddellii | reverse complement strand
TCTGCTCCAAGTGCCAAAAGCCACCAACTTAATTGCAAGGTAGGATTTGGGGTGCTTGAAAACATTAAAATTTAACTATGTCTTATTGATATAGTCTCTTAATTTCATTGTTCACTGGGCTAACTTCATTCCTGACTGACCATAAACAGTTCCATTTTTTTCTCATTGAGGAATTTCTTTTCAGATATATATTTTTATAAAGCAATTCTCTTTTGTTGCAATATAAAAGCAATTATTGCTTTCATTCATTGTTTTAAATTTTTTAATCTAAAAATTTTAAATTTAACCATGTTGTTTTTTTCATAGTAGTTATATTTGTGATTCCTTTTTTTTTTTTT
>NW_027705644.1:0-338 GCF_054177405.1 Leptonychotes weddellii | reverse complement strand
CTCTAAAGCTTTTTTCAGCAAGAGCATGATACTTGGAATAAGTACTCAGCCTCTCAAGTTAACCACGACGAAGGGGACAAAACGTGTAAAGATGGGTAGGCTTTGGATGTTAAAAATAGTCTTCCCCCAGGGCACCTGGGTGGCTCAGTCGTTGGGCGTCTGCCTTCGGCTCAGGTCATGATCCCGGGGTCCTGGGATCAAGCCCCGCATCGGGCTCCCTGCTCCGCGGGAAGCCTGCTTCTCCCTCTCCCACTCCCCCTGCTTGTGTTCCCTCTCTCGCTGTCTCTCTGTCATATAAATAAATAAAATCTTTAAAAAAAAAAAAAAGTCTTCCCCCT
>NW_027705643.1:0-338 GCF_054177405.1 Leptonychotes weddellii | reverse complement strand
GGGTGGCGCAGTCATTTAAGTGTCTGCCTTTGGCTCGGGTCGTGATCCTGGCATGCCGGGATTGAGCCCCACACTGGGCTCCCTACTCAGTGGGGAGTCTGCTTTTCCCTCCCCCTGCTCTTGCACTCTTGCTCTCCTGCTCTTTCCCTCTCAAGTAAAAAAATAAAATCTTTTAAAAAATTATGGAGTGTTAAGATGAGGGAAGGGTTAAGAGACTTTCTACTAAGAGATGACTTACAGTTATTTTATGGAGGAAAGATCTGAAACAATCATAGAAAAATAAAAGTATAAATGTGTGGCAAAGAGAATGATAGCAGAGATCTCCTTTAGTAACTACT
>NW_027705642.1:0-338 GCF_054177405.1 Leptonychotes weddellii | reverse complement strand
TACTGTGCTGTGTCAGCGCCTGGGGTCCAGCGCGCGCAACAGGTAAGCCCCGGCGGCAAGGGGTCCGGTGGCCGGGTCACCGCCCGGAAGGCTCGCCTTACGCTCGCATTTAAGCGCTGCTTAGCAGAGCGGTGAAGCCCTCAGCCTGGGGATCTGGAGGCACTTTCATCACGGGCAGGACCCCCTGGCAGCTCCAGGCAGGGCAGGTGCGGCTCTGGTTCTGAGTCTGTTTTGGGGCTCTGGAGCCGAGCCTGGTTAGCATGGTCGGCTGTGCCTCTGGGCCTCGGGCATGCTCTCCGCCAGGGCTCAGGTCCCTGGTCACCTCCCCTTGCCCTCCC
>NW_027705641.1:0-338 GCF_054177405.1 Leptonychotes weddellii | reverse complement strand
TAAATGGAATCATATAGCATGAGCCTTTTGTACCTGGCTTCTTTGACCTAGCATCATGTTTTTGAGGTTTATTCTTTTTTTTTTTATTCTGTTATGTTAATCCCCATACATTACATCATTAGTTTTAGATGTAGTGTTCCATGGTTCATTGTTTGCGTATAACACCCAGTGCTCCATGCAGTGCGTGCCCTCTTTAATATCCATCACCAGGCTAACCCATCCCCCCACCCCCTCCCCTCTAGAACCTTCAGTTTGTTTCTCAGAGACCATAGTCTCTCATGGTTTGTCTCCCCCTCCGATTTCCCCCCCTTCATTCTTCCCCTCCTGCTATCTTCTTT
>NW_027705640.1:0-6128 GCF_054177405.1 Leptonychotes weddellii | reverse complement strand
GTGAATTGTGCAAGACTGTTGAATCTCAGATCTGTACCTCTGAAACAAATAATGCAATATATGTTAAGAAAAAAAAAAAGAGAGAAGAAGAAGAAGAAGGTAGCAGGAGGGGAAGAATGAAGTGGGAAATCGGAAGGGTAGACGAACCATGAGAGACGATGGACTCTGAAAAACAAACTGAGGGTTCTAGAGGGGAGGGGCGTGGGAGGATGGGTTAGCCTGGTGGTGGGTATTGAGGAGGGCACGTTCTGCATGGAGCACTGGGTATTATGCACAAACAATGAATCATGGAACACTACATCTAAAACTAATGATGTAATGTATGGGGATTAACATAAGAATAAAAAAAATTTAAAAAAAATTAAAAATAAATGTTTTAAAGCTCTTGACTATTTAAAACCATCTTAGAGCTAAACCTACATTTTGATACTTAATAATAAAGTACATGCAAATTCATGCAGATAGATAGCACAATTAAATTTCCTGTCATTAAGGAGGACACGTATTGAATGGACACTGGGTGATATACGCAAACATTGAATCATGGAACACTACATCAAAAACTAATGATGTAATGTATGGTGACTAACATGACATAATGAAATAAAAACAATGAAGAAACACATGCAAATTAAAGCACAGTAAAATTCTATATATTTTTTTCCCTTTAAAAAAGAAAAATAACCGCTGGGCAAAGTCAGGAGTCTGTCTCCCACTTCTGGCGTCAACTTAAGGCTCTGTGCCCATTTATCCTGATTTCCGGCTTTAGGCCAACTGTCTGTGCCCAGTGACATGGGCTTTATGGTTTGCCTGGTCTCCACTTTGATCTATTTGTTGTTCAGACCTCCTGGCTTGTATGTTAGTCCACCTTATCACCAGCCCCAGGGCTATGGCCTTTGATTTACAGTTTACAGTAATGAACTGATTTGGAGTTCAAATCAGGTGTGAAGCCTCCTGATCCAGTCATCTATGCTCCTTTGATGTAAATCTTGGCAACTAAGGTTATTTATTCCCCTATTGACTAAGTGTGCTAGAACACTAGCCAAATGAAATTAATTCTATAATCCTAAATTCTGTCTAAAAAGCAAAAATACTACCCTGCCTTTTATCTTTTCAAGGAATTAAAAAAATAAATGTCTACTATTTCTACTAATAAATAAATAAATAATAATTAAATAAATTTCCTGTCAAACTAATGCCCACAATATTCAGATAAGCTATATTTATAATAGAACACATGCAAAGGCTAAAAGACATTGGCTAAAACTTGAGTTTTTCCTTTTATTCTTCCTTACCTAAAATTAGGAAATCTCTACAAATTTATAAAATTTCTTAAATCAAAACTAAATCTCTAAATATTTATAAAAACCAAAGTAAAATCACTGGAGTAATTAATTACAACTCTTCATATCCGAATCAGAAATCCTTTTCCAGAAATTGTCATAAGGATGTTTATTATTTGCAAGTAAATGGAGAAAGATAAGTAACAGCAAAGTAAAATAGTGGATTCTCATAAGAGGCTAGTTTGTTGTTGGTGTTGCTAGATAAAATAGGTCATAAATCCTACTGATCTGAACAGAGCTTTTACATTTAACAGGATATTGTTCTATTTAGAACTAACCTGAATTACCATTACTTACTTTATTACAGCTTTCTAAATCTTCGAATGCTATTACTAAATAAAGCTTTATATTTTGAACTGTACTGTGAAAAACATAGTTTTTAAGAAGTAACTTTTTTCATCCTTGCTTTAATATATTTAAATAAGGCATCACCAAATATGCTTTATTTTTTAAAATACCACTCTTCAAAATGTTTTTAACCCAACCAATAATAGTTGTGAGTTAATATGAGGATTTTTCTTATCTGGTATTTCATTAAGGATTATATCTTAATATTTCAAACTGATATTTAAAAAAAAGAAAATCCCAGTGCATTAAATGATGGCATATTCTATTCCTACACTCACTAATTACTTACTTCCTTTCTCTTTTTTATATCTTGGATATAAACTAAATGTTTTAGTAGGTAATTATATATATATGTTATAATATTAATATTGCATATTAGTACATATGTATTTATATACTTCCATCAAGACTCAGTAAGTTAATGAATTCAAAACTTTGTAATTAAATTAATTTTTGGTATATTTAAAAATTGGTTAACTTAAGTTGGAAATTTCAAAACCTGGAAAATTAAAAATTATTTAAATATTATTGGAAAAGAATTTTCATAAAAGTATTTTATTTGGTAACATTTTCCAAGTATTTCATTTTCCCTTTTAAATTGGCAACAGTAAATTAACAAAATCACTGTGAAGAATTCACATTAAATTGATTTACTCAAAGCATTAAAGAGGTAAATCTCAAAAGTTGATGGTTTGGGCTCACTTCAGCAACACATGGCTAAAAGTGGAAGAATATTGAGAAGTTGAGCATGGCCCCTTTTCCGGGATGACACACAAATTCATGAAGCATTCCTTATTAAACGAACAAAAGAGTTCATGATTCATCTGCTTCTTCCTATCTAAATGATGTAAGAGGGCAATATCCTAACTTCAGCTACCCTGAAGAGAAATCAAATGACTTGAGAAATGAACATTTAAAATTGAATTTTTAAATCGAATATACTGGAACAATTTCCAGTAAAATAAATTAGACCAATATTGGGAACATTTGGAACCTACTCATCAAGTCTTCAAAGTATCTTCTAACAAGCAACTATTGCTGCATTTCTGCCACTTACCACAGAAATCCACCAAGGACTAACAAAATAACACGCCAAAGTACTTGCCATTGACAAAAATAAATCTCCCCCTTGTCTCTATTAGCATTATATTGTAAACAAGGGGGATGCACATGAAAACACAGAGCCAAACCATTAAAAAAAAATTAAAAACCGACTGAGAACTGGCATTCTAAATCTACACTAGATACTTTATTTCAGTATTCCCTGGCACTGTTGGAATATTTATTTTATTAAAGCATTTTAAAATTTAACCTCTTATCCAGTCAAACTTACATATCATAAAATTCCCTCATTGTAGGTCTACATACATTTTTTTTTTTTTTTAGTAAATTTATGGAGCTGGGCGGTTATGACTACGATCCAGTTTTAGAATACTCCCATTATCTCAAAAAGCTCTCAAACACTATGTGAAGTTTATTCTGTTCTGACCTCCTTCCACGGCAACCACTGACTCTAAAATTACCTTTGCTTGTCATTTCATATTATGTAATCCTATTATATGTGGCCATTTGTTTATGGTTTCTTTCATTTAAAAATAACATTTTTGAGATTGTTTTTGAGATTACAATACATTGTAAAATGTATTAACAGTTCATTCATTTTTTTTACTGGTGAATTGCATTCTGCTGTACAGGTGTACCATATGTTGGTTATTCATTCACTGATTCATAAACAATACATCACTTCCAGGTTTTGGCTAGTGTTTATAATTCCTCCAAAAATTTCAAGTACATGTCTTTGTGTGAACACATTTTTATTTTTCTTAGTTCTTACAGTAAGTTTATGTGTAACTGTAAAAAAAACTATCACACTAATTTCCCTAAGTGTCTGTAATACATTCCATTCCCACAAGTAATATGGGGTAGTTCCAGTACTTCACATCTTTACCCACACTAAATATTTTCTTTTTTATTATAGCATTTCTAGTGGATTTAGTGATATTTCTTTGTGGTTTTCATTTGCATTTCCCTAATGAATAACAATGCTAAGAACCTTTTCAATTTCCTGCGAGCCATTCGTATACCTTCTTCAGTACATTGTCTGTAAAAATGTCTTTTTCTGGGTTTTTGTTGGATTTTTGTCTTCTTATTAACAAGTCTTAAGAATTCTTCATATATTTTGAATGCAGTCTTTTAGAGATGTATGATTAGCACATTTTCTTCTAGTCTGTAGGTTTTCTCTTCAATGGTTTCTTTTAAAGCACATAGCTTTTCATTTTGATGAACCCTATTTTTTTTTTCCTTCTATGAGTTATGCTTCTGCCTTCATGTCTAAAACCATTTGCCCAAACGAAGGTCACACAGATTTTCTCCTTGTTTTCTCTTAGAAGTCAAAGTAGATTTTTTTCTTACATTTATGTCTACAATCTCATTTTGAGTTAGTTGTCAGATGGCATGAGTTAAGAGTTTAAGTTCTTTTTTTTTTTCCATGCACATGGCTAGCCAGTTGTCCAAACAAAAATTATAGAAAATACATGTCTATGTCCCCTAGAATTAGCTGGGCATATTGTTGGAAAAGTTGAACATTTATGTAAGGATTAATGAATTTATCAAGTCTATCTGAATAAGCCTACATCCATCTTTTCTCTTTTATTCTGATCATTTGCTAAAGTTTGTCATTTTTGTTAATCTGTTTAAATTACCGACTTCTGATTTCATTGATTTTTCTATTTTTTCTGTCTTCTATTTCATTGATTTATGCTTTCATCTTAATTATCTTCTTTCTTCAGCTTGGTTTATGCTTAGCTTGTTCTTCTTTTGCTTTTTTTAAAAATATAGGTTATTGACAAAATCTATTTTCAACTAAGCACTAATTTAGATTCATCCTATAAAACTTATACATTGGCTTGTTTGTTTTTTAATTCAATTTCACTCAGTTCAAAATCTTTTCTGATACCCTTTTGCGTTTTGCTTTTGAACCATGCGGTTACTTAGAAGTGTGTGGTTTGTTTCCAAATATTGTGATGATCATCTATTATCAGTAGGTTTTACAGTTAAATATATGAATAAGTGGGCTTGTATAGGATGCCATTATTAAGTTCCTTTTTACATCTGCTTATTAAAAAGGATATATTCCTGATATATATTTGAATAGTTCCCTTTTTATTTGAAAATTTATGTAATTTTATGGGGCTCCTGAGTGGCTCATTTTTTTTTTTAAGATTTTATTTATTTGAGAGAGAGAGAATGAGAGACAGAGAGCATGAGAGGGAAGAGGGCAGAGGGAGAAGCAGACCCCCTGCTGAGCAGGGAGCCCGATGCGGGACTCGATCCCGGGACTCCAGGATCCTGACCTGAGCCGAAGGCTGTCGCCTAACCAACTGAGCCACCCAGGTGCCCCCTGAGTGGCTCATTCAGTTAAGCATCCAACTCTTGATTTCAGCTCAGGTCGTGATCTCAGGGTCATGAGATCGAGCCTCGCATTGGGTTCCCATGGAGCCTACTTAAGATTCTCTCTTTCTCTCTCCTTCTGCCCCTCCCCCCTCTAAAAAAAGAAAGTTCTTTAACAAATAAAAATTGCTAAAATTTATTTTTCCATATCTTTAACTAAATGTTTTACAAATCAGCAATGCGAAATATGGAAGACTGATCTATCTTTCCTTGTTGAGTAAATATATTTCTCCTTTCTTCACACATTCACCCCCTATAGACAGACACATACAAATGTTTAAGCTATTTGTTCTTTAGATCAATTACAAGGGTTTCATATATAATAATTGATTTTGTACAAATATAAAAGTTAATTGCACTATCAGGACAAGGAAGACCAGCTTTCCCAAATCTTCTAATAACACAAGAGAAAGTATTTTCCTCACAATTTTGTTTCATTTGTGCTGTGAATATCCTTAAAAGGTATGTTGCTAATGAACATCTATTGAGTATCCATTCTGTAGTCAACGTAAGACTAAGCAATAGTTCAATACAAATAATGGTCTATTACTTCTCAGCTTCCTGTTACTTTTATCTGGGTATCTTCGACTATGATTTACATTTATTCAACTACTGAATTGCATCCGGTTGGATATAATACCCCACAGATTTTCATGCCCAGTATTATTCCTACTTCTGCTTTCAGATATTTGGCATTCAGAGACTGTAAATCTTAACTCTTTAGAGACTTCCAGCTATAAATATTTAGCTGTTTGAACAGTTTCTGCCTATCTAGGAGTAAAATACAAAGCATCAGGTAATCAGACCTTTCTCCTTGCTCTCTTCTCAATCTAAAAGAAAAAGGAGGTGTGCCTGGTTGGCTCAGTCCATAGAGTATGGGACTTTTGATCTCAGGATTGTGAGTTTGAGCCCCATGTTGGGTAGAGAGATTACTTAGAAATAAAATCTTAAAAAGAAAGAAAGAAAAGAAAATGACTATACTGAAGA
>NW_027705639.1:0-338 GCF_054177405.1 Leptonychotes weddellii | reverse complement strand
CACCCTTCAGATGCCCGATGGATGGAGTGATCCCCATTTCCTGCTCCCCTTTTGTGCTGGACTCCCCAGTTCCCGGCACCCCTGTGGTCTGCAGGGAGGTCAGGCGGGGGGACGGCCTGCAGCCCGGGTCCGGCCGTGGATGGGGACTGGCTGGCTTGATCTTTCGGGACCAGCTCCACGCGTGCCTTCGAGGCTCCAGTCTTTCTTCCCCCCCTCCTTCTCCTGCCCTTTCTGCCTCCATCTCGAAACTTCTTGGTTGAGCGGTTCGGGTCCTTCTGGAAAAGGAGTGTTTTCACTCCGATCCTTCGTTCTTTTCCTCAGAAGCTGTTCTCCATCCT
>NW_027705638.1:0-338 GCF_054177405.1 Leptonychotes weddellii | reverse complement strand
CTCTCTCTCTCTCTCAAATAAATAAATAAATAATCTTTAAAAGAAGAAGAGAGAAAGGTATTGCAATGTTCTAACTATGGTTTCTAACTAGGGTTTCATTATGTGTTGTTGCTTTATATCAAGGGATATGATTTAAATAGTGGTATGTCTTAACACGTGTAATGCTAACTAAGCTATCACAGGTTCTAATATATTTAGGCAGGAGGCTGATTGCAATTATGTTCACTATAATTTCCTCTCACATGGTACTGTGCTATGTCCCTAAGCCCCATCTTCATTTCCACCATGGAGCATGTGTCATTTATAGTTTCCTGAACCTTCAAAGAGCTATTCCATGG
>NW_027705637.1:0-338 GCF_054177405.1 Leptonychotes weddellii | reverse complement strand
TCGGGGGCCTGGCCCCACTGAGCAGCATTTCACCGCTGCGGACAGACAGGCCCCACACTCGCAAGATGCCCTGTGCCCTTGGGCAGGTCATTCCAGCCCCCGCACCGGGCTCCTTCCTTCCTAGCTACACAGGCTTGGTTTTACTCTTTCCAAGTCCCAGCTTGGCTCGGGACATCGGGACGGTGCCCAGCTCACAAGGCACACGGGAGGGTGGGCCTGGAGGAAGCCGTGAGACCGGGAGCGAGGTGCTGTGAAGACAGAGCTTGCTGGGGCCGCCGCAGAAACAGCATGAGCGGGCGGCTTCCAGAAACGCCCTCTCTCAGTCCGGAGCCAGAAGT
>NW_027705636.1:0-338 GCF_054177405.1 Leptonychotes weddellii | reverse complement strand
ATCTCAAATCCAATTTGTTAACTTACAATCATTCGTAGTATTCTTTTATTATTTTTTATTTCTATGAGATTAATAATAATTTTCCCTTTTCATTTCCAATTTTGATAGTTTTAGTCTCTCTTTATTCCCCCTGCCTTTTTTAGTCTAGCTAAAGATTTATCAATTTTATTAAACTTGTCAAAGAAATAAGGTTTGGTTTTGTTGATTACCTTAATTTTTTAAAATTCTCTATTTCATTTATCTCCGCTCTAATCTTTACTGTTTATTTGATTTTGCTTGCTTTGAATTTAGTTTGCTCTTATTTTATTTTCTTGACTACATTATTGACTTGAGATCTT
>NW_027705635.1:0-338 GCF_054177405.1 Leptonychotes weddellii | reverse complement strand
CTAGTCTACTTATCTGTAAAATGGGGACAGATGCAATACCCTATCTCAGTGGTTGTCAAACTTCAGCATACATCAGAATTGCCTGGAGATCTTATTAAAACAAAGACTGCTGAGTCCCCATCCCCAGAGTTTCTGATTCAGAACTTCTGAGGTCAGGCCCCAAAATGTGCATTTCTAACAAGCTTCCAGGTGATGCTGACGCTGCTGGTCCAGGGACCACACCTTGAGAAACTCTAATCTATCTCATAAGGTCATTGTGAGAATTTTAGAAGTTAGTACGTAAAGAGCTTGTAATCACACTAACACACATATCAATTTGCCAGCATCATAAGTTAGAT
>NW_027705634.1:0-338 GCF_054177405.1 Leptonychotes weddellii | reverse complement strand
GGTGGGGGGAGGGGCGCAGCCAGCCCTGGTGGCCGCCGCGGCGCCCGTGGCCTCACGTCCCGTCCGGATGACATCCTCGGAGCGCTCTGTCCTCCCCGTGTCCTCACGCCACAGGACGAGGGCAAGGGGAGCCCGGGCTTCCGTGTGTGTCCGCCCAGGGCCGCGATGGCTGGGGAGGCGGCCCACGCCAGGCGGGGGCAGAGCACCTGGCGGGCTCTTCGCGGGGCCTCCCCGCCGCTCCGGGAGCCGGGTCTCCCGTCGTCCCCGCTTTCTGGCTGCAGCAGGCCCCTGTCTGCGGTTACGCCCTGGGGAGGGCTGGGCCCTCCGGCTGAGGCCAG
>NW_027705633.1:0-338 GCF_054177405.1 Leptonychotes weddellii | reverse complement strand
CCGTCTGACTTCAACGATCTGAGAGAATTCAAAACCACCTAGCGGAGCTCAGTCAACCCACAGGACCATGAGAGATAACAAAAAACTGCTCAAGCTACCATGTTTTTGTGTGTTTCTTTGCACAGCAATAGATAACCTGAATAATTCATATTGAGAGAGAGAGAGTGTGTGTGTGAGAGAGAGAGAGAAGAAAGGGGAGGGGAGAGGGAGAGAGAGAGATATCAGGGGACTAACAATAACTGAATAGGTAGATTGTTAAAAATCAACAGTTGAAGATATAGCAGGAAGGGAAAGATGAAGGGGGGGAAATCGGAGGGGGAGACGAACCATGAGAGACT
>NW_027705632.1:0-338 GCF_054177405.1 Leptonychotes weddellii | reverse complement strand
AGTGTGGGAGGACACCCCCCTCACCAGAATCTCTCACCCATACAGGCGCCAAGGTTGCCAGCCGAGGGGGTCACCTGGAGCGCATATTTGTGGTGGAATTTCGCCCCGACTCAGACACCCAATTTGTGTCCGTCGGGGTCAAACATATGAAGTTCTGGACCCTGGCAGGCAGCGCCCTGCTTTACAAGAAAGGGGTCATTGGGTCCATGGAAGCTGCCAAGATGCAGACGATGCTCTCCGTGGCCTTCGGTGCTGTGAGTTCCAGCAGAAGCTTCCTGAGAGGGGACCCTGACCCCTGGGCATGGGCATGGGGGGGGGGCACTTATAGCCACAAAGCT
>NW_027705631.1:0-338 GCF_054177405.1 Leptonychotes weddellii | reverse complement strand
TACAATAGATGGTCAAAAGATTTCTGCTGAAATGGTAAATAAATGACAGTTTTAAAAGACATAGCCTTTAGTCTTACAGTAGTGTGATTATTGGCAATTTAATGAGGCAGAATAATCTTATTAGGGAATTAACTGTCTCATTTCTCTGCTGTAGGCTTCTTATAAATAAAAAATGTATGTTGCATTTACATTCAAAAAACGTATATAAAGTTTTGAATCTTTGAGTTTCCTTTGTGACAAAAACCTTTTGATTCTCAAACCTATCGGGACCATAATACCCTTTTTATTTATTTATTTATTTATTTATTTTTATTTTATTTTATTTATTTATTTTTTCC
>NW_027705630.1:0-338 GCF_054177405.1 Leptonychotes weddellii | reverse complement strand
TGAACACTACATCTGAAACTAATGATGTTCTATATGTTGGCTAATTGAATTTAAATTAAAAAAAGAAAAAGAGGGGCGCCTGGGTGGCTCAGTCGTTAAGCGTCTGCCTTCGGCTCAGGTCGTGATCCCAGGGTCTTGGGATCGAGCCCCACATCGGGCTCCCTGCTCCACGGGGAAGCCTGCTTCTCCCTCTCCCACTCCCCCTGCTTGTGTTTGCTCTCTCGCTCTGTCTCTCTCTGTCAAATAAATAAACAAAATCTTAAAAAAAAAAAAAGAAAAAAAATTCTGCTTCTGAAACTAATACTGCAGTATCTGTTCTTATCAGTTTAACAAAATTA
>NW_027705629.1:0-6128 GCF_054177405.1 Leptonychotes weddellii | reverse complement strand
AAAAGGGAGAGAATGTGATCAGGCAGGAGACTAGAACAAAGCCATACACTAGAGATTTAGGGTATATTTTGATCTGTTAGAAGAAACTGTATCCCAAAATTTTAAAGAGAGAACAACATATATATATATATATCAAAAATAAGGTTAACTACTATGCAGGGATAGACTATGACTCTAAAAATGAAAAATCAAAAATATTTTTTAAAAAAGGGATTGATAAGATGTTGGTTAAAAAAGGAAAAAAGAAAAATTAAAAAAAAAAAGACAGTTAAAAAAAAATCAACTTTGAAAGACTAAAGTATCGGGGGAAAAATGTCATGAATTCTATGTGCAGTATTCCCCTAGCGCTGGAGTTCTGCTGTTCTCATTGATCGGTAAACTTGGTCTTGGCTGGCTGCTCTTGCTGATCTTCTGGGGGAGGGGCCTGTTGCCGTGGTTCCCAAATGTCTTTGCTGGAGGCGGAATTGCCCTGCCCTTGCCCGGTCCGGGCTAAGTAATCTGCTCGGGTTTGCTCTTGGGAGCTTCTGTTCCCTGCAAGCTTTCCATCCAGCTTTGGAGGACGAGAGTGAAAATGTCAGCCTCCCAATCTCCGACCCGGAGGAGCCATATACTCAGGCCCCACTCCTCAGTGCGCCCCCAGAGAAAAGCAGTCAGTCACTCCCATCTCCCCGGTCTCCGGTGGCACTCTGTGCTCACCCGGCCTGTGACCGAGTGTTTCTATCTCTGGCATCCGACCCCGTGTGGAGTCTCCAAACCCAGCAGATCCATGCAGTGCGCTCCTGCGCCGCTCCTCCCGGGGTAGGAAGGGGAGTCTCCCTGGATCTGCTGCTTGTTGGGTCCCTGCTGGAAGCACAGTGGACCGACTGAGCCACGGATCACGGTTTATGGCAACCCTGAGCTGAGAGCCCGCCCCTCAGCTCCATCTCTGCAGCCGGCTTCCCCGCTCTGATACCTGGGAGCTCTGCCACACTCAGGCATCCCCAGTCTTCCTGTGACCCCGAGGGTCCTGAGACCACACTGTCCCAGAGAGGGTTCCACCCCCCACTTACCCACTGGAGCAATGTCTCTCAGTGGAGCAGACTTCTAAAAGTTCCGATTTTGTGCTCCACTGCTCTATCACTTGCCGGTAGTGGCTGACGGAGGCCCCCTCCCCTGCCGTCTATCTCCCAAATATCACCTCGGATTCACTTCTCCGCACGTCCTACCTTCCAGAAAGTGGTCGCTTTTCTGTTCAGAGAATTGTTGCTATTCTTTTCTTCGATCTCCTGTTGAGTTCGTAGGTGTTCAGAATGGTTTGATCCCTATCCAGCTGAATTCCTGGGACCAGACAAAATCCAGGTCTCCTACACCTCTGCCATCTTGCTCCACCCCCTCCAATCCACACTATCAGAGTAGGATATTTTAATAGTCCTCTATCAAACCAAGAAATAGCTAGGACTGTGCAAGATTTAAATAAAACAATAACTATATATATATATATTTATTTATTTATCTTTAGGACAGTACACCCAATAAACACAATACTCTTTTTCCAGTTCTTATGGAACCCTTATAAAAACTGAACCCATACTAGGCCACAAAACAAATGTCAAATAACCTATTATAATAAAGACTATAATTGACAATGCAATTTAGATAAAAATCAATTAAAAGAAAATTTATAAATATCTTTGAAAACCCAAAATGCACTCCTAAATAACTCCCTGATTAAAGAAAAAATTAAAATGGAAGAAAATGACAGTAAACATTCCACTCAAAACTGTGGATGGAGGGGTACATAGAAAGAAATTACTAACGTCTTTCTAAGGACAAAGCTCTCATGAGGTAGAGTTTAGCTAGACAATTAAGAATTATAAAAATCCATACATTCTTAGACACTAATAATAACATTTGAACTCCTACATGTCTGATGTCCTATCAGACATTTGCATCCACTTTGTCATGTTTTATTAAGCACCTTTGTGTTATATTTTTGCAAACTAAAAAAGGTTTATAAGTTAAAAGGTTTATCCTTCAAGAGTCAGATCAGGAACACAGAAGTTCGATGGCACAGGTTTGAATTCCTGCACTTCTAGTTGTATGACGACAGGCAAGTTATTTAGCTTCTTAAGCCTCAGATTGTTCACCTAAAAAAATTCACACACTAATAATCTCTACCATGTAAACTCCTCACCATGTTAAATGATTTGAAACACATGAAACATAGTTCATAGTAATAGTTCAGTAACTGTGAACTAGTATTTTTACATATACCCAGTAGTCACTTGGCTATTTGTTCCATCACTTGCACATGATTATATGCCTTCTTGAAGAGAGAAAGAACACTGTTTATCTTTGACCACTGAAGAACATACACCAGTGCCAAGTACAGAGTTGGTGCTAAATAAATTTGTTGTATTAATGAATGAAATTTATTTAAATTTGTCCAAGCTACTCTGGTGCTCAATACCAAAATTATCTAACCAGCAAAATAAAGCAATAAATATGAAGATAGTGTTAGTGATCTGTAATCATATTTAAGTCTGACTATTTAATCCTCACTTGACACCTGAAGTAGAGTCAAGTCAATTTTGTTGCATCAAATCTGACATTTTCAAATATTCATTAAGAATTAAAACTGGTCAATAATAAGATATTATTATTGGGTGATGCTGGGTTTGGAGCCTGGTTTGGTTTTCTAATTCTAGACATGTGATGGTGATGGAAAACATCCCCCTCACAAATAAGACACACAAAGACAAGGGAAAAACTGCAAAGAGCATAGACTACACAAAACTTGTTGTTATATGGGAAAAATACATTTATGTAAAGGTAGGACAGGACCCTTTGTATTCTCACAAAAAAATTAAAATTCTATAGTTTACAGAATCAAGTGTTTCTATAAAATTTGATTAAATTAAAATATTAATTTCATCTTGATTGCAGCACATTTATTTTCTTTGAACCCATTAATTATATCTAGTAATGCTCTGCAGGGTTCTTTTTTTTTTTCCAGTAATACCTGTGTAGTTTAACTTTTATTAAACCCTATGGTATCTTAACATGGGGTGTGCTTGGCTGAGTCCAATAAAAGGCCACAATAGATACTGGAGAGTTAATTTACTTTAATGCTGGTGCAAACACCTCTAGCATTCTTCTCATAAAGCTAATGCTCAGGTAGAATGAGCATCTTTCCTTCTCTTACTGTGTGGGTCTTCCGACACTGGAACAGATCACTCAGGAATGAAAGTTTTACTGGAGACTGTTAAGAAAAGAAAGAGAGAGGGAGGGAGGGAAAAGGGAGAGAGGCTATTTCAGTGTAATGGTAATATTGTCCTGACCTATTGGCAGTTGGGACAAGAAACTAATTGGCATGTTGATGGTCTTTTTAATCCTTGGATTTAACTTTTCAAATTGTTGAGGCTTTAATTGAAAATAAAAATCATGCAAACACACATATACACATACACACAAACACAAAGAGGACCTGAAATGAAAAACTTTAAATATAGCATTGGTTTCCATGACAGCACATCCCAAGAATGGAGATTCATTTTAGCTCACCATGGAATACAAATGTATCCAGGAATTTCATATGCATCAGTTTCAACCCTACCAAATCTTTTTTCTATCTACTTGAATCCTAAATTTTTAAATGCCATGATGTCAGTGTCAATTCTAAAAATGACTGCCTTTTATGGATCCATTTTCTCCCTTACAGATAACCCACTTTTCTTCTTTATTGCTTTTGCTTTCTACTACATGAGAGCAAAGTAACTCAATATTTCTTGTTGGAGCACAGAATCTACCCAATGTTCTACAGAAACATCTTTGAAAGAAGTGAATTAACTAGTGAATATTTTGGAGAGGAGGGAAAGATAGGATACATCTTAGCTTAGGAGCTATGCATGATGATTGCATTTTTAACTGTCCTTAACAATATGACATCTCTCAGTACATTTCTTTCATTACAGAATTGCCTCAAGATTTTCATAGTGTGTGCATGTGTGGAAGGGAGAAATTGAAATGTACCTCTTCTCAGGAAAATTTTCAAAGACACAAATGCCTCTTTTCTAAAATACCACTGCATCCAGATGCCTCTATTCACCCTATCTTTAGCAAAGCTTTCTGTCTCCCAAAGGAAAAACATCTGCACCTGCTACACACATGGAGTTTCAATCACTCTGTGCCCCTAGGCGACCCAGCCTGCCTTAATTATCCATCTATTGCCCTCCCAAGATCATTTTTTTGGTTCTTTATAAACTCCGTTTCATATAAACTAAATGCTGTACTGTAAGATACTAAAGTAGATGTGATATTATTAAACTAAATCCCTATGGACCAAAGGGAGAATTAATATATAATAAAAACCTGGGAAAAGAAGCTGTGGAGATCTGGAGGTAGACGCAGGGCTACTTGAACTCTCCCTAACAGACACTTCATTTGTTAATGGAATGGTGAATCTACTCTAAGAATCAAGTCTAAGCCCACATTCTTGGACAAAGAAAAAGGAAAAACAATTTTACATAATTCTAATGTTTGCTTACAGAAATTAACATTTCTATAGCTAAATGCCATTTAAGAGAAAAGAAATGGAGAGAATTCATGGAAATAGGAAAAAAGGCATTCACTGCTTAGAGAACCCTGTTCCTCTGGAGATTTCCCATCTTTTGTTTCTAAAGAGCACTCAGTGAGATTCCGCTACTGAGAACTTGAATTCCTCTGAAAAAACACCTCTGTTGGTTCTTTTCTGGGGACATCTTTCTTTGCTAATTCATGAATCCCTTTAAAAGTCCTCAATGTACACCAAAAAATAAGTTTAGTAAGGTTGCAAGATATGAGGTAAAGACACAAAAATCCATTGTATTTCTATATACAAGCAGTGAAAAGTCAGAAACCAAAATCTAGTTATATTACCATTTGCAACAGAACCAAAATAAAAAAATACTTAAATATGAAACTTAAAAAACATGTACAGGGTCTGTATATTCAAAACCACAAATACGGAGTAAAGAAATCATCAAGGAAGACCAAAGTAAATGGAAAGGCATACCATGTTCATGAACTAGAAATCTTAACATAATAAAGATGTAAGTTTTCCCCAAAGTGATCTTTGGATTTAATGCAATTCCATCAAAATCCCAGCAAGATTTTATGTAGATTTAGATAAGCTGATTCTAAAATTTATATAAACAGCAAAGAAACTAGGATAGCTAAAACAATTCTGAAAAATAAGAACAAAGTTGTAGAAATCCCACTATCCAATATTAAAGCTTGTTAGAAAGCTATAATAACAAAGGAAATATGGTATTGGTGAAGGGATAAACACATAGATCAATGGAAGAGAATAACAGAGAGTCCAGGAATAGATTCACACAAAAAAATGGCCAATTGATTTTGACAAAGATATAAAGCAATTCAATGGATAAAGAATAGTTTTTCTCAACAAATATTAGAACAATTGGTTATCCATTAGGAAAAACTGAACCTAGACCTAAACCTCACACCTTATACACAGATTAACTTAAAATGCACATAGATCTAATTTGTAAAACTGTAACACTTCTAGAAAAACACAGGAAAAATCATCCTGACCTGTGGTTAGACACAGAATTCTTAGAAATAATACCAAAAGCACAGCCCATAAGAATGGAAATTGATAAATAAGACTTTATCAAAATTAAAAACTGTTGCTCTGCCAAGGACACGGTTAAGAAAATAAAGAGATAAGCTGCAGACTGGTAAAAAATATATGCAAATCACATATCTGACAAAGGACTTGTATCTAGAATATAAAGAATTTTCAAAATCCAACAATAAGAAAAAACCCAATTTAAAATGAGCCAAGGACCAGAGAAGATATAAAGTTGGCAATAAAGCACATGGGAAGAGGTGCAACATCATTGGCCATCGGGAAATGCAATTAAAATCACAATGAGATACGACTACACATTTGTTAGAATGACTAAAATAAAAGATACCAATAAGACCAAGTGCTAGCAAGATTCATGACAACTGCAACTCTCATACACTGCTCATATGTATTGGTATACCCACTCTGGGAAAGAATTTGGCAGTTAAACATACACTTGGTATATATATAACATAGCAATGCTACATCCAGGTATTTAACTAAAAAAAAAAAAAAA
>NW_027705628.1:0-338 GCF_054177405.1 Leptonychotes weddellii | reverse complement strand
TGCTTAATGACTGAGCCACCCAGGCGCCCCAGTTTCCTGTCTTTAAAATGAGAATAAATAACAATAATTTTTATCCTAGGAATGTTGCTTGGATTAGATGATTTTAAAAGAACTAAAACAGTCTCTGGAACAATAGTTCAGCTTGGTAAATGATAGCTTCTATGATTGTAATTTTAATTGAGTTCATATTTCTCTCAGTATTTAAAAGAAGTATTTTATTTATTTATTTTTAAAGATTTTATTTATTTATTTGACAGAGAGAGACACAGCGAGAGAGGGAACACAAGCAGGGGGAGTGGGAGAGGGAGAAGCAGGCTTCCTGCTGAGCAGGGAGCCCG
>NW_027705627.1:0-338 GCF_054177405.1 Leptonychotes weddellii | reverse complement strand
ATTGTTAGACCAAGGAGACACTGGTGCCTAGAAAAGATGCTGAACACAGATACAAGCAACAGAACTTTTATTGGGGGGAAAAAGCATGTATCAATTCTATTCAACAAGGCATGAGTCATATGCACTTGGCATCTCATATATTTTGAAAACTCACTCTCTCTCTCTCTCTCACACACACACACACACACACACACAGAGAGAATGAGAGGGAATATCTGTTCTCTTACCAAATGAGAGCCTCTAAACTAAGGAGTATTTTTACTGAAATGTGCGGGGTTTGTTTCCTTTTTGAAATAATAAAAATCTGTTCCAGTCTCATCATTTTCTTTTTTTTTTTT
>NW_027705626.1:0-338 GCF_054177405.1 Leptonychotes weddellii | reverse complement strand
CGCCTGGGTGGCTCAGTTGGTTAAGCGACTGCCTTCGGCTCAGGTCATGATCCCAGGGTCCTGGGATCGAGTCCCGCATCGGGCTCCCTGCTCTGCGGGGAGCCTGCTTCTCCCTCTCCCACTCCCCCTGCTTGTGTTCCCTCTCTCGCTGTGTCTCTCTCTGTCAAATAAATAAATAAAATCTTTAAAAAAATAAAAATAAAAAAAAAAATAAATGCAACTACTCAAAATGTATGTTTCTATAATGTCCAAGAGGGATCAGAGGAACTGTCAAATGCCTTAAAATAAATACGGTTGGGCAGTTGTTTTTTGCCATGTTTCTTTCTACTTAGCCTGCT
>NW_027705625.1:0-338 GCF_054177405.1 Leptonychotes weddellii | reverse complement strand
TCTCTGATTTGCTTCATGAGGCAGAGCCGCTGTGTCTCATCAATTAAAACAGGTTCCCAAATCCTCAGCTGTGAGATTCTCATGACTCCCGGTTTCACTGTGATGCATTTTTATTTTAAAGTAAATGTCAGTTTTCATGAGCGCAAATGTCCTCATAACATAATATGACTTGAAGATATGCAAATACCTTCTTTCCAGATACTTCTAATTAGGTAGAGGTCTTGGGTGGGGAGGTGCTCCCTAATTACTTCTGAGGTAATCAGGAGAAATCACATTTGATTATATGCTCTACGGTGGCTTCCAGAAACTCAGGGCCAGCATTTACTGCCGCAGGGCTT
>NW_027705624.1:0-338 GCF_054177405.1 Leptonychotes weddellii | reverse complement strand
GGCTGCCTGCCACACGGCTGGGTAGCTGCTCTGTGCTGGGAGCTAGAAGAGACCCAAACTGACTACTTCTCCTGGACAGCTGCAAGCCTTCAGCCGACTCTGCAGTCCCCAGATAGTCCCATCAGACAGATTCTGCCGTGCGGTCGTTGCCCGGTGGGGAGAGATTCCTGGTGCTCCCTGCTCTGCCCTCTTCCCAGGAGCCGCCTGTGCTTTTCTTATGATGTCACTGATGAAAATGACCCCAATCATAGTGCAGGAGTGCTGTTGAATTTTCCTCAGTGCAAGAGGGATGTGCTGTGCTTTATGTAGAAAATGCTTTTGGCTGTGAGTTCAACATT
>NW_027705623.1:0-338 GCF_054177405.1 Leptonychotes weddellii | reverse complement strand
ACTCGATCCCGGGACTCCAGGATCATGACCTGAGCCGAAGGCAGTCGCTTAACCAACTGAGCCACCCAGGCGCCCCAAAATTTATTTTTTATTAGAAGTTTAAAAATGAAAGAATGAAGTAACATTAACACTCTTTGAGGATGATATAATTGAACAATTGGAAAATCCAAGATAAGTTATAAGTGAAAAAAATAACGTAACTACACAGCATGAAACCATAAGGTATTAAAGAAATGTAGTTGTATTTTTTGATAACAGTAGAGAAGGAAGATCTTTCTAATCATGACTCATAGTGCAGAGGTCATTAAAGTAAGATTGATAAAATTATCAGTGAGTTT
>NW_027705622.1:0-338 GCF_054177405.1 Leptonychotes weddellii | reverse complement strand
TAAGGAGGTGCAACTTTCCTATTCCATTTCTACCACCAATGCAGTGCTTAGAACAGAACAGGAAGAGAAGAAACCAACACTGACTGAATGCCTAATAAGTGCAGAGTATATAAACATTAATCTTCACAACCATCCTGTAAAGTATATATTACCATCCCCATTTTACAGATGAGTAGACAGGTTCAGAAAGGTTGAGTATCTTTCCCAAGATCATTCAATTTATTTAAAAAGGTTTTATTTATTTATTCGACAGAGAGAGACACAGCGAGAGAGGGAACATAAGCAGGGGAAGTGGGGGAAGGAGAAGCAGGCTTCCCACTGAGCAGGGAGCCCGATGT
>NW_027705621.1:0-338 GCF_054177405.1 Leptonychotes weddellii | reverse complement strand
CATGTACTTCCTCCTCAGCCAACTGTCCCTCATGGACCTCATGCTCATCTGCACCACTGTACCCAAGATGGCTTTCAATTACTTGTCTGGCAGGAAGTCCATCTCTCTGGCTGGTTGTGGAGCCCAGATATTCTTATATGTGTCCCTGCTTGGAGCAGAATGTTTCCTGTTGGTTACAATGGCCTATGACCGTTATGTTGCCATTTGTCACCCATTACGATACTCAGTTCTCATGAACCAGAAAATCTGTTGTGTTATGATTGTTTCTTCCTGGATTGTTGGCTTTCTTGATGGTATAATTGTCATTGCAGTTGCACTGTCTTTCCCATATTGTGGTG
>NW_027705620.1:0-338 GCF_054177405.1 Leptonychotes weddellii | reverse complement strand
TCTTAATCTCCGGAAACAAACTGAGGGTTGCTGGAGTGGGGGGTGGGGTGGGAGGGATGGGGTGACTGGGTGATAGCACTGGGGAGGGTATGTGCTCTGGTAAGTGCTGTGAATTGTGCAAGACTGTTGAATCACAGATCTGTACCTCTGAAACAAATAATGCAATATATGTTGAGAAAAAAAAAAGAAGAAGGTAGCAGGAGGGGAAGAATGAAGGGGGGGAAATCGGAGAGGTAGATGAACCATGAGAGACGATGGACTCTGAAAAACAAACTGAGGGTTCTAGAGGGGAAGGTGGTGGGAGGTTGGGTTAGCCTGGCGATGGGTATTGAGGAGGG
>NW_027705619.1:0-338 GCF_054177405.1 Leptonychotes weddellii | reverse complement strand
AGAGTACAAGTAGGCAGAGAGGCAGGCAGAGGGAGAGGGAGAAGCAGGCTCTCCGCTGAGCAGGGAGCCCAATGCGGGGCTTGATCCCAGGACCCCGGGATCATGACCTGAGCCGAAGGCAGCTGCTTAACCAACTGAGCCACCCAGGCGCCCCCAAACTATAATCTTAAAAAAAAAATCAACTTTGGAACACCTGGGTGGCTCAGTTGAGCATCCGACTCTTGGTTTCAGCTCAGGTCATGATCTCAGGGTCGTGGGATTGAGCCCCTCTTAAGGCTCCATGCTCAGCGCAGAGTTTGCTTGAGATTCTCTCCGTTGCCCCTCCCCCACCCAGCATT
>NW_027705618.1:0-6130 GCF_054177405.1 Leptonychotes weddellii | reverse complement strand
AGATAAACCGTAAGAGACTCTTAATCTCAGGAAACAAACTGAGGGTTGCTGGAGTGGAGATGGGTGGGAGATGGGTGGGGGGGATGTGGTTGGGTGATAGACATTGGGGAGGGTATGTGCTATGGTGAGCTCTGTGAATTGTGTAAGACTGATGAGTCACAGACCTGTACCCCTGAAACAAATAATACATTATATGTTAATAATTAAAAAAAAAAAAAGAAAGAAAGAAAGAATCATACTTCAGCACGCCTGGGTGGCTCAGTCGGTTAAGCGTCGGACTCTTGATTTCAGCTCAGGTCATGATCTTAGGGTTGTGACATTGAGGCCTGCATAGGGCTCTGAGCTGGGCACAGAGCCTGCTTAAGAGTCTCTCTAACCCTCTCCTCTGCCCCTCCCCCTTGCTCACATGCACACGCTCTCTCTCTCTCTCTCTCTCACTCATAAATCAGTCAATCAATCATACCTCAAGTCTCACCAATACCTGATGTAGGTGCTATTTAGAGGTGATTTGAACTTAAATTTGTTGCTGGAATAATCAGGTGAACAGGTTTTACATATCAGAAGGACATGGATTTTTAGGGGGCCAAGGGTGGAGTATTGTGGGCTTAATTGTTTCCCTTCAAAATTCATATGTTTAAGTCCTAACCCCTAGTATCTAAGATATCATCATATTGGGGATTACTTTACAGAGGTAATTAAGATAAAATGAGGTCATTGTGGTAGGCCCTTGTCCAATATGACTGGTGTCCTTGTATAAAGTGGGAATTTGGACACAGACACGTGCAGAGGCAAGACGGTGTGGAGGCACAGGGTGAAGACAACCATCTATAAGCCAAGGAGAGAGGCCTGGGATAGTGCCTTCCCTTATGCCCCTCAGAAGCAACCAACCCAGTTCACAGTTTGATCTTGGACTTATAACTTCCAGAACTGTGAGAAAGTAAATTTCTGTTGTTTAATCCACTCAGTCTGTGATTCTCTGTTGTGAAAACACAAACTGACAGAGAAGACAACTGACTAAAACACTTCTTAAATTTTTTCCTATTGTTGAGTAGGAAAATAAATGTAAAATTTGATCATTTAAATCATTAAAAGTCTTATGATGTTACTGTATAATAAATATAATAATTTTATTCATATCTCTTAACTACTTATTTATAAAGCAAATGGTACATATGTGTGTACTTACATGTCCACACACATGTATGTCCATATCCATATAGTTACTTATATTACTCATTTTAAGCTCCTTCAGGTAAAAGATATTATAAAATTTTATTTGTATATATGTATAACATACAATTTAGTGTATCTATGGTATTTAATAAGTTTGAATAAAACAATTAATTACATATGGATTATTTATGTTACGTTATATGGTTAACTCTACTTAACCAAAATATATCAGTTTAACAGGGATAAATTAAATAAAAGTAACTCTTAAAGTGCTGTTTTTTACCCTTATCCATGCAACTAAACACATGTGAAAGGAAATAGGCTAAATGCATAAGGATGCTTTTGATAAACATTTTTTTTTAAGTTATTTGCCTCACAGTTGGGAGTGGCTATACTGTCAAATGATTATAATTATGATATTCTCATATTTTTTATCTTTTGAAAAAATCATGTTTGCATCAATTCAGTTTGTATATAAAATAATTCACTACATATATCAATTTAATTCCAATTAGCTTTTCTTAACCTAAAAATACCATTCTTTATTACTACAAAAAAAGTTCCTTCTCCATTCTAAAGGATTTTAAATCATTTTAAGCAGCATTTTAAAGAAAGCAGCTATCCAAACAGCTTCATACTTCATCTAATAAGAACACTAATTTAATGATTGAAAATAGAGTTGGTTCTATAATGAGGCCTCATGAGTACTTTATTATGTAATAAAGTAACATCCCCAAAGACAACCAATTCTGGGAAAAAAGAGAACTATTGATGAGAACAGAATCAGTATAATGGATTATTTGTATGTCAAGTATACTTAGGCAAAAATAATTGTTTAGTGGTTAATTTTTACAAATTATAAAAACTTACCTTTTAAAAATCCATGTATTTTATTATAAAAGGTAACAGGTCTTTAGTAAATGGATGTTTCTATTTAGTGAAAAGAACCATGAAATAGGTGCTGCAAATGACTTTCTGAAGTGCTTTTCACATAGGCACAGATATAAACTCTCCTCCTGCAGATTAGAAAACTGGCCAGTCACCTCTGTTTTTTTAACTGGGAAATGTAAACTTACCATCCTACTGAACATAGCATACAGCACTATAGCTTAACACAAAACCATGTGGATAAAGGTAAATACATCCATTCATTTTCTTCATTCCTGTTTATAATTAACACATAAAATAATTTACTTATTATATAAGTAACATATATACGATATACAGCAACATATAATATAAATAATAATATTAATTTAATATATATTCACAAATTAGTATATATATTTACAATTAAAAACACTTGTTGAGTGTTTATTCCAAATACTGATGAGAAAAGGCATCATCCTAGCTCCTAAGAAGAAGAAAGTCTCATGGAGATGTCACACATATAATCAAATAAACTAAAACTGGACAAGCTCTATCACAAGGTATATGAAAGTGATGTAGGAAGGAAGAAGGGGAAGCAAACTTTTTGGAAGGGGTTTAAAAAGATTTCAGAGTCACTGATATACTTAATATGTGGTCAATAATCTTTGAAACAAAAAAGGGTAAGATGGCATCTGAGTTACAGAAATGTACAATTTTTTTGCTAGACCATGTGATTTACTATTTCTAAATCATCAGTTATTCTTATTTTTCAACTTTCTGGAGTTTTAAGTGTTTTCCTTTTTACCCTGAAATTTATATAAAATTGCAATTACCTGAGTCACTGTCTTACTATCTTATCAAGCATGAGGGTTTTTTGCCCTCTTATATTGCACAATAGATTCCTTTATACAAAACAAGAGGACAATCCATAAGAATTTGACTAAATATATTGTTAACTATGATGCTTAAAATTTAGAACTTTGCCTTTAAAAACAATTGGGTGTTGATAAAACTTGACCTAAGGTGATAAGAGTGAGAATGAGACAGATTTGAAAGGCATTAATAGGATGGAAATTTTACAACTTGATAACTGATTAGATATAGAAATTGAGCGAAAGGTGTAAGCATTATAGATGTATCTCCATATATATTCGCACAGGGAGCAAGTATTCAATGGAAATAGTTACCACAATAGGAAATACTGGGAAAGAATCAGTTTAGAGGGTAAGGATAGAAAAGAAAAAAATATCAGCTTTAAATTCATTGCACTTAAGTGGCCATTCCTAAAGCATTGTATTAATTAAACGTTACTAAAAGTTATGGATGTATAAGACCATTTACGATAATTTATTTTTATTTTTAGCTTAATTCAGATAACTATTTCCAGGTATGTGATCCTTCATTAGTCGATAGAAACAATATATTTATTTAAGATACCATCTTAGCCCTGAAGTGGTTTATAGCTTAACATGGGAAATAAAACTCAGTAAAAAAACAATTAAATATTTTTTCTCAAAAGTCATTTAAACTGATATCATTAATAGAGCCTTATAAGAGCTCATAGAGAATTCAAACTACTGAGCAGAATAACATTCATTTGCTAATTTGTGATCTTGTACATTTTTAAGTGTCAGTTTTGCCATCTATAAAATACAGATAATAATTATGTTCCAGAGTTGTTTTAAGGAATAATTAGTGAAAATATACGGAACTACCTCATACAACATTTTACACTTGTTATATTTCCTCCTTCCCACTTCTTTTATGTGTCTAAATTAAGTAAGAGACATGAATATCATATTTTTAAAGTATTACTATTAAGACCCACCCAAGATCATAAATTATGAAAAGATTCAGTTTCTTTCTTTCTGACTTGCCATTATCCACATAACAGAAAATTATATTTAAAAAATTGCCTACTTGATGTCCACTCTCACCACTTTTATTCAACAGAGTACTGGAAATCCTAGCCATAGCAATTAGACAACAAAAAGAAATAAAAGGCATCGGGGGTGCCTGGGTGGCTCAGCCTTTAAGCGTCTGCCTTCGGCTCAGGTCATGATCTCAGGGTCCTGGGATCGAGCCCCACATCGGGCTCCCTGCTCGGTGGGAAGTCTGCTTCTCCCTCTCCCACTCCACCTGCTTGTGTTCTCTCTCTCGCTGTGTCTCTCTCTGTCAAATAAATAAATAAAATCTTTAAAAAAAAAAAAAAAAGAAAGAAAAGGCATCTAATTGGTAAGAAAGAAGTAAAACTTCCACTATTTGCAGATGACATGATACCCTATATAGAAAACCCCAAGGACTCCACCAAAAAACTGCTAGAACT
Source organism: Leptonychotes weddellii (assembly GCF_054177405.1). Classification (NCBI taxonomy): domain Eukaryota; kingdom Metazoa; phylum Chordata; class Mammalia; order Carnivora; family Phocidae; genus Leptonychotes; species Leptonychotes weddellii. Next base: position 1,761 of record NW_027705618.1, on the reverse strand, counting down.
TATAAAGGAATTCAGTAAAGTCTCAGGATACAAAATCAACATATATATATATGTTGCATTCCTATACACTAATAATGAAGCAGTAGAAAGTGAAATTTTTTTTAAAAATCCTATTTATAATTGCACCAAAAATAACAAAATATCTAGGAATAAACCTAACCAAAGAGATAAAAGACCTGTACTCTGAAAACTATAAAACACTGATGATAAAAATTGAAGATGACATGAAGAAATGGAGATATTCCGTGCTCATGGATTGGAAGAACAAATATTGTTAAAATGTTGACATTACCCAAAGCAATTACAAATTTAATGCAATTCTATCAAAATACCAACAGCATTTTCACAGAACTAAAACAAACAATCATAAAATTTGCATGGAACCACAAAAGACCCTAAATAGCCAAAGCAATCTTGAAAAAGAAAAACAAAATTGGAGGTATCACAATTCTAGACTTCAAATTATATTACAAAACTGTAGTAATCTAAACAGTATGGTGTTGGCACAAAAATGGACAAACAAATCAAAGGAACAGAATAGAAAACCCAGAAATAAACTCCCAGCTATATGGTCAATTAATCTTAGACAAAGGAGGAAAGAATATACAATGGGAAAAAAAACAGTCTAACAAATGGTGTTGGGAAAACTGGACAGCAACCTGCAAAAGAATGAAACTGGACCTCTTTCTTACACCACACACAAAAATGAATTTAAAATGGATTGAAGTCCTAAATGTGAAACCTGAAGCCATAAAAATCCTAGAAGAGAGTACAGGCAGTAATTTCTGACATTGGCCATAGCAACATATTTCTAAATATGTCTCCTGAGGTAAGGGGAAAAGCAAAAATAAACTATTGGGACTAACATCAAAATAAAAAGCTTCTGCACAGTGAAGGAAACCATCAACAAAACTAAAAGGCAGCCTACTGAGTGGGAGGAGATATTTATAAATGACATATCCAATAAAGTGTTAGTATCCAAAATATATAAAGAACTGACACAACTCAACACCCCCCCCAAAATAACCCAATTCAAAAATGGGCAGGAGATATGAACAGATCTTTCTCAAAAGAAGACATCCAGTTGGCCAACAGACACATGAAAAAATGTTCAACATCACTAATCATCAAGGAAATATAAATCAAAACTAAAATGAGATTTTACCTCATACCTGATTGATTTTATAACGGCTAAAATAAAAAAACACAATAAGCAACAATTGTTGGTGAGGATGTGGAGAAAAAGGAACCCTCACACACTATTAGTGAGAATGCAAACTGGTGCAGCCACTGTAGAAAACAGTATGGATGTTTCTCAAAAGCTAAAAATAGAACTGCCTTAGGATCCAGGAATCGTACTACAGGTGTTTAGCCCCAAAATACAAAAACACTAATTCAAAGGGATACATGCACCCCTATGTTTATTGCATCATTATTTAATAGCCAAATTATGGAAGCACCTGAGGTGTCCATTAATAGATGAATGGACAAAGAAGATGTGGTATGTATGTATGTATGAATATATACTAGTATATATAAAAAGTATATATATATTAGTGTATGTATATATACTAGTATATATAAAAAGTATATATATATTAGTATATATATGTATACATATATGTATATCTTTTGTATGGCTGAATATAATATTATTCACCATATAAAAGAATGAAACCTTGCCATTTGCAATGACAGGGATGGAACTAGAGAGTATAATGCTAAGTGAAATAAGTCAAAGAAAGGCAAATACCATATTAT
>NW_027705617.1:0-338 GCF_054177405.1 Leptonychotes weddellii | reverse complement strand
GTTAAGTCCAAAAGCATGTGGTTCTAACCAACTGTAAAATTTCAGGTGACAGTTGGACAATGAGGAGGTGATTATGGATTCAAGAAGGAGCGGGGGTTGGGGGGGAATAAGCAAGTGAAAGGAGAAGTTTTGATTTGGAATTGTCACATTCACTCCTTAGAAGTGACCTGCTCTGGGCATGTAGAAAAAAAGTTCAGACTTTGGATTTCCAGGACCCTTCAAAGGGACATGTGTGCTCAGGAAAGTAAGGATGTTTCAAAATTGTGCTGTATATTTTGAGTAAATCACGGTAAGTTAAATCCCGTACGTGTTTATTGAGTGTGTACTAACTGCATTCT
>NW_027705616.1:0-338 GCF_054177405.1 Leptonychotes weddellii | reverse complement strand
GTCCTAAAGGAAAAGTTAGGCATGGCTGCTTTTCATGTTGCATCTACAGAAAGCACCAAGACCTAATTTGGGGAATTTGATTATGCTAACACATTTTGGACAACATGTGTTCCTTTTAAGTACATGTGCTTATCCATATGAGGGGTTGCAAAGTTGTAAACCAGTGGGACGCCTGCCCTCAGGAACTGGGCATGCTTGAGGTCTAAGATGAGAGAAGCGTGAACTTGTCAAACACGGTTTGGGATTCTGATGAAAGCTTTGGGTGGAATGGCCCCTGGACGGAGAGATGCGGCCTTTGCTCTGGATGCTAGTACGCCTTGGAAACCTGGATGCGGGCC
>NW_027705615.1:0-338 GCF_054177405.1 Leptonychotes weddellii | reverse complement strand
TTTTGCTAGCTCTTCTTTTCTCATGTACCTGGTACCTGAAAAATTATTTGCAAAAATAATGTAAGTCTAGGATGACACTACCCTCCTGTAGAGATGATTGTCACTTGCTTCTCTAATTACCTGTGGACATTAGAAATTAGAGATCACTTTCATCCAGTTTAGGAGCAGACATTTTGAGTCATTGTATGATCCCAATACCATGTGCTCAGCACTATATTAGAGGAACTACAGCATGGTCTGCAAGCTCACAGAAGGACCTAACCCTGCTTGGCTTTCCAGAGAAAGCAGCACCTAAGATGAGACCTGAGAGATAGATCATGGACTGACTTCTGCCCTTC
>NW_027705614.1:0-338 GCF_054177405.1 Leptonychotes weddellii | reverse complement strand
TCAGCCTCCGTTTGTTTGTGCTTGTGGAAGAGTTGCATTCCCTGCCTAATGAGGCCTCTCTTTTTTCTGCTTTTCAGTTGAGCAAGGTGAGTGCCACACTTGACCAGCTGGCCCTGGTTTGGAGTGATGTCACATGTGAGGTTCAGCTTGACTGTAGCAGCCTTACGTGAGGAATCGTGAGCATGTCCGGCAACAGTGCTGAAGGGATGGGCGCTTGCCGTTCTTTTTACCCAAGGACCCTGAGAAATCCTTCTGCCTCTTTGGGGGGGTCTCTGAGCCTGGTGTAGAACCAATACATGTTAGAATTTATTAAATCCCTGTGTGAATACCTAGCACTG
>NW_027705613.1:0-338 GCF_054177405.1 Leptonychotes weddellii | reverse complement strand
CCATATGTAACCATCTGTGTCTGCACTGAGCTAAACATGAGTTCTTACTGAATCCATCACCACACGGGTCATTGCAGCCTCCTCCTCTTGCTTAGGTGTAACCTCCTCCGACAGTGAGACACCTGGCTCCCACCTTCCGCCATCCACTCAGGTGCTCAGCTCCCGTGTACATGGACAGCAGCAGTAGAATTAACTGGCATCCCCTGGGAAGCTTCCTTATCAACTGGAGTATGGTCCTTGAGTTCAGTCCTTTTGCTCCTTACAGACTGCACTCAACTGCAGTGACTTAGGTCAGCACCTTATTCCCCACTCCCTTCAGGGAGCTTGTTCCCTACATT
>NW_027705612.1:0-338 GCF_054177405.1 Leptonychotes weddellii | reverse complement strand
GCACTTTGAGGGGCAGGGGAGCCACTGACCCAAAGAACTGGGGCTCTTCACTGACCACGTGATGTGGGGCCTCCCTACAGATCCATACTTGACCGTGATAGGAGGAAAAAAAGTTCTTGTGTTCAGCCTCTGAGTTTATAGATGTTAGCCTGCCCTGAATAAAACACCTTCCAAACAACTGCTATGGGTGGCTGGGCATGCGTGCACGCACCCACCTGCACATACAAGAATGGAGGCTTATCTGTAATTATTTTTTGCAACCTGCTTTAGCCTCTCGACACTGATGTGAACATCCATGATGAAGATATATTCACCCAATCACGTCAATGTCTGTATAT
>NW_027705611.1:0-338 GCF_054177405.1 Leptonychotes weddellii | reverse complement strand
TTGGAAAGTTGGTAGACGTGGCATCCAGATGGGGGGCCCCCATCAGAAGCACCGTGGCCCAGCAGTGTTCCTGGCCTCTTTTCACGGGGATAGGGAAAAGAGAAGGCTCTAGGGAGGAAGAGAAGGCTCTGGGCTCCATCACCCAGAACTAAAGCCGAGGTGGTAAATACGAGTCATGGTTCCATGCAGGAGTGACATCACGCCTCTGTCAAGTGCGTTCTGCTCAACCAGGACCAGAGCCCATCCATCACAGAGTCCTTCCCGTGAGCCCATACTGTTGTTGTGCAGGAGGCACACATGTTCCTCTCCTGCCCTGGAGATTAACCCAAGGCTTCTGT
>NW_027705610.1:0-338 GCF_054177405.1 Leptonychotes weddellii | reverse complement strand
GATGTAATGTACGGTGACTAACATAACATTAAAAAAAAAGAACAGCGAAGTGGAGGTGGGTGATAAAGAGGAGCCCTCAAAGGAAGCTGAAGGAGGAGGCCAGAGGCGTGGGAGAGAAACCACGAGAGAAGACTCACAGAAACCAGCGAGGAGAACGTTTCAAGAAGGCGGGCACAGTCATGAACCAAAGACTCTGAAGGAGTCAAGTAAGATGATCAACCATCTTGATGACTGGATTATGGTACTGGCTGCCTTATGAGGTTCTTCCAGGATACAAGGAAGGGACTTCTCAATTTACCTTAGGACAGTGGTTCTCAAACCTGAGCATGCATCAGAAT
>NW_027705609.1:0-338 GCF_054177405.1 Leptonychotes weddellii | reverse complement strand
AGACCTAACATACTTACTATCAGCCCCTTACAGAAAAGTCTCAACCTATAGCCTTTACATCAAGTTGAACTCAGAATATAAAACATCTCTCTTGAATGTAGCCCCTTTATTTTTCCTTGATATTCCCTTATCTATTCATCTTCAGAGAAGAATAAAGTTAGGATAAGAATTGAACACATTCAATTGATACTAATGCACCCATGCATGACTAACGCACCCATGATTAGTATGTGATTATTGAGAATTCTCCATTTATAGTATTTTCATTATGTGACACCAGACTGTATCTTAAAAATAGTGCAAACTTGGGGCGCCTGGGTGGCTCAGTCGTTAAGCGT
>NW_027705608.1:0-338 GCF_054177405.1 Leptonychotes weddellii | reverse complement strand
TCCTCCTGCTCCTCCTGCTGTGCTCCTCCTGCTCCTCCTGCTCCTCCTGCTCTGCTCCTGCTCCTCCTGCTCCTGCTCCTCCTGCTCCTCCTCCTGTTTCTGCTGCTCTTGCTCCTCCTGTCCCTCCTGTCCCTCCTGCCCTCCTGCTCCTCCTGCCCCTCCTGCCCCTCCTGCTCCTCCTGCCCCTCCTGCTCCTCCTGCCCCTTTTGCTCCTCCTGCCTCTCCTGCTCCTGCTCCTCCTGCTCCTCCTCCTCCTCCTGCTGCTCCTGCTGCTCCTGCTCCTCCTGCTCCTCCTGCCCCTCCTGCCTCTCCTCCTCATCCTGCTCTTCCTGCTCCTC
>NW_027705607.1:0-6130 GCF_054177405.1 Leptonychotes weddellii | reverse complement strand
AAGAACTTCTCAAACTAACACCGAAAAAACAAACAATCAATTCAAAAAATGGGCAGAAGATATGAACAGACACTTCTCCAAAGAAGACATACAAATGGCCAACAGACACATGAAAAAATGTTCCACATCACTAGCCATCAGGGAAATTCAAATCAAAACCACACTGAGATACCACCTTACACTAGTTAGAATGGCAAAAATTGACAAGGCAAGAAGCAACAAATGTTGGAGAGGTTGTGGAGAAAGGGGAACCCTCCTACACTGCTGGTGGGAATGCAAGTTGGTACAGCCGCTTCAGAAAACAGTGTGGAGGTGCCTCAAAAAGTTAAAAATAGAGCAACCCTATGACCCAGCAATTGCACTATTGGGTATTTACCCCAAAGAAACAGATGTAGTAAAAAGAAGGGCCACATGCACCCCAATGTTCATAGCAGCAATGTCCTCAATAGCCAAACTGTGGAAAGAGCCGAGATGCCCTTCAACAGATGAATGGATAAAGAAGATGCAGTCCATATATACAATGGAATATTATTCAGCCTTCAGAAAGGATGAATACCCAACTTTTACATCAACATGGATGGGACTGGAGGAGATTATGCTAAGTGAAATAAGTCAAACAGAGGAAGTCAATTATCATATGGTTTCACTTATTTGTGGAACAAGGAATAGCATGGAAGACATTAGGAGAAGGAAGGGAAAAATGAAGGGGGAGGGAAGCAGAGGGGGAGATGATCCGTGAGAGACTATGGACTCCCGGAAACAAGCTGAGGGTTTTAGAGGGGAGGGGGTTGGGGGATTGGTTAGCCCAGTGATGGGTATTGAGGAGGGCATGTATTGTATGGAGCACTGGATGTTATACACAAAAAATGAATCATGGAACAATACATCAAAAACTAAAGATGTACTATATGGTGACTAACATAACATAATAAAATTAAATTAAATTAAAAAAATAATAGCAGAGGGGCGCCTGGGTGGCTCAGTTGGTTAAGCGACTGCCTTCGGCTCAGGGCATGATCCTGGAGTCCCAGGATCGAGTCCCGCATCGGGCTCTCTGCTCAGCAGGGAGTCTGCTTCTCCCTCTGACCCTCCTCCCTCTCATGCTCTCTGTCTCTCATTCTCTGTCTCTCAAATAAATAAATAAAATCTTTAAAAATAAATAAATAAATAAATAATAGCAGAGACAATCCAACAAAAAGGATATAATAATTCTATATATTTATGCACCCAACATGGGAGCACCCAAATACATAAAATGATTAATAACAAAGATAAAGCAATTAATTGATAATAATACAATAACAGTAGGGGACTTTAACATCCCACTTACATCAATGTACAGATCATCCAAATAGAAAATCAAAAAGGAAACAATGGCTTTGAATGACACACTGGACCAGATAGATTTAATAGATATATTCAGAAGATTCCATCCTGAAGCTGAAGAATACATATTATTTTTTAGAGCACATGAATAATTCTCCAGAATAAATCACATATTACCCCATAAAACAAGTCTCAACAAATTCAAGAAGATCAAAGTCATACCATACATCTTTTCTAAACACACTGTGAAACTAGAAGTCAACAAAAAGAAAAAATCTGGAAGGATGACAAATACATGGAGGGTAGATAATATATTACTGAACAATGACTAGGTCAACCAGGAAATAAAAGAAGAAATAAAAAACGTACATGGAAACAAATGAAAATGACAACAAATGAGCCAAAATCTTTGGGATGCAGCAAAAGTGGTTCTAAGAGGGAAACTTATAGCAATACAGGCCTACCTCAAGAAGCAAGAAAAGTCTCAAATAAACAACCAAAGCTTACACCTAAAGGAGCTAGAAAAAGAACAACAAACAAACCCAAAACCAGCAGAAGGAAGGAAATAATAAAGTTTAAAGCAGAAATAAATGATAAATGAAAAAAAGAAAACAATAGAACAGATCATGAAACCAGAATCTGGGTTCATTGAAAAAAAAATTAAGGAAATTGATCAACTTCTAGCCAGACTTATCAACAACAAAAAAAGAAATTACTTAAATGAATAAAATCACAAACAAGAGAGGGGAAATAACAACCAACAGCACAGTAATACAAATGATTATAAGAGAATATTATGAAAAACTATATGCCTACAAACTGGACAATCTGGGAGAAATGGATAAATTCCTAGAAACATATAAACTACCAAAACTGAAAATCAGAGGGGTAGACGAACCATGAGAGACGATGGACTCTGAAAAACAACGTGAGGGTTCTAGAGGGGAGGGGGGTGGGAGGATGGGTTAGCCTGGTGGTGGGTATTGAGGAGGGCACATTCTGCATGGAGCACTGGGTGTTATGCACAAACAATGAATCATGGAACACTACATCAAAAACTAATGATGTAATGTATAGGGATTAACATAGGAATAAAAAATAAAATAAAATAAAGAACTAAAATTGCTCAAAAAAAAAAAAAAAAACTACCAAAACTGAAACAGGAAGAAATAGAAAATTTGAACACACTGAAAACCAGCAAATAAATTTTATCAATAATCAAAAAACTCCCAACAAACAAAAGCCCAGGACAGATTGCTTCACAGGTGAATTCTACGAAACATTTAAAGAAGAGTTAATACTTATTATTCTGAAACTATTCAATGAAATAGAAAAGGGAAGAAAGCTTCCAAATTCATTCTATGAAGTCGGCATTATACTGATACCAAAACCAGATAAAGACCCCACAAAAAAGAGACCTACAGGCCAATATCCTGACGAATATAGATGCAAAAATCCTCAGTAAAATACTAGCAAACAGAATCCAACAATAGATTTAAAAAATCATTCACCACAATCAAATGGAATTTATTCCTTTGTTGCAAGTATGGTTCAATATTCACAAATCAATCAATGTGATACATCATATTAATAAGAGAAAGGATAAGAATGATATGATCATTTCAAAAGATGCAGAAAATAAAAATTTGACAATGTATAACATCCAGTCATGATAAAAGGCCTCAACTAAGTAGGCTTAGAAGGAACATGTCTCAACATAATAAAGGCCATATATGAAAAACTCACAGCTAACATGATCCTCAAAGGGGAAAAACTGAGAGGTTTCCCCCTAACAACACAAGGATGTGCACTCTCACCACTTTTATTCAACATAGTACTCGAAGTCCTAGCAACAGCAATCAGAAAAGAAAAAGAAAGAAAAGGCATCTAAATCAGTAAAGAAGAAGTCAAACTTTCACTATTTGCAGATGACAAGATACTCTATACAGAAAACTCCATTAAAAAAAAAACTGCTAGGAATAGTAAACACATTTAGTTAAATCACAGGATATGAAATCAATGTACAGAAATCTGTTGCATTTCTATACACCAATAATGCAGCAGCGGAAAGAGAAATTAAGAAAAATTCCCACTTACAATTGCACCAAAAAGAATAAGATACCTTGGAATAAACCTAACCAAAGAGGTGAAAGACCTATACTCTGAATACTATAAAACAGTGATAAAAGAAATTGAAAATAACAGACAGGAATGAAAAGACATCCCATGCTCATGGATTGGAAGAACAAATATTGTGAAAATGTCTATACTACCCAAAGCAATCTACACATTTAATGCAATCCCTATCAAAATACCAACAGCATTTTTCACAGAGCTAGAACAAACAATCCTAAAATTTGTATGGAACCATAAAAGACCTTGAATAGCCAAAGCAATGTTGAAAGAGACAAGCAAAGCTGGAGGCATCATAATTCTAGACTTCAAGTTATATTTCAAAGCTGTAATGATCAAAACAGTATGGTACTGGCACAAAATAGACACAGATCAATGGAACAGAATAAAACCCAGAAATAAACCCATATTATATGGTCAATTAATCTTTGACAAAGCAGGAAATAATATCCAATGGTAAAAGGACAGTCTCTTCAAGAAATGGTGTTGGGAAAACTGGGCAGCAGCATGCAAAAGAATGAAACAGGAGAGTTTCATACACTATACACAAAAATAAACTCAAAATGGATGAAAGACCTAAATGTGAGAGAGGAATCCATCAAAATCCTAAAGGGGAACACAAGCAGTAACCTCTTTGATATCAGCCTTAGCAACTTCTTACTAGATATGTCTCCTGAGGCAAGGGAAACAAAAGCAAAAATAAACTACTAGAACTTTATCAAAATAAAAAGCTTCTGCACAGTGAAGGAAACAATCAACAAAACCAAAAGGCAACCTATGGAATGGGAGAAGATATTTGCAAATGACATATCCAATAAAGGGTTAGTATCTAAAATATATAAAAATAGAACTACCTTATGATCCCGCAGTCCACTACTGGGTATTTACCCAAAAAACACAAATCACTAATTCAAAGGGATACATGCACCCCTATGCTTATAGCATTATTTACAATAACCAAGATTTGGAAACAACCCAAATGTCCATCCATTGATGCCATTGATGAATGGAAAAAGAAGTGGAATATATATGCATATATATATATATTCCATTATATATATTGCATATATATGTGTATATACATATACACAGACATATATTGCATATGAAAGTGTATATATATCATGTATATATACATACATATATCATAAAAAAGAATGAACTCTTTTCCATTTACAACATAGATGGAGCTAGAGAGTATAACATTAAGTGAAATAAGTCAGAGAAAGACAAATACCATATGATTTCACGCCTACATGAAATTTAAGAAACAAAACAAAGGAGCAAAGAGAAAGAGAGAGAAAGGGAGAGAAATCAAGCCAATAGACTCTTAATTATAAAGTAATGATTACCAGAGGGGAGGGAAATGGGGGGAATGGGTAAAATAAGTGATGAGGATTAAGAAGTGCACTTGTCATGATGAGCACTGGATGATATATGGAATTGTTGAATCAGTATATTGTACACCTGAAACTAATATAACACTGTATGTTAAGTAACTGGAATCAAACTAAAAACTTCATTAAAAATTCAAAAAAAGAAAAAAATACTATATATACAATTACAAAGACTTCTTATCCAAAACTATGCACAACAAAGACAATGGATAAACATCTTTAGCACTGAAAGAAAAAATTGCCTATCCAGAATTCTATACCATTCTTTGTGATGCTGAGTAATATTCTTCATCTTCTTTATCCATTCATCAGTCAATTGACATTTGGGTTCTCTCCATAGTTTAGCTATTGTTGATAATGCTGCTATAAACATCAGGGTGCATGTACCCCTTCAAATCTGTATTTTTGTATCCTTTGGGTAAATACTTAGTGCAACTGCTGGATTGTAGGGTAGTTCTATTTTTAACTTTTTGAGGACCCTCCATACTGTTCTCCAGAGTGGCCGCACCAGTTTGCATCCCAACAAACAGTGCAAAAGCATTCCCCTTTCTCTTCATCCTCACGGATACCTGTTGTTTCTTATGTTGTTAAATTTAGCTATCTGACAGGTGTGAGGTGATATCTCATCCTGGTTTTGGTTTATATTTCCCTGATGATGAGTGATGTTGATTATCTTTTCATGTGTCTGTTGGCAATCTGGATGTCTTCTTTGGAAAAATGTCTATTCATGTCTTCTGCCCATTTCTTAACTGGATTATTTGTTTTTTTTCCATAAGTTCTTTACGGATTTTGGATATTCACCATCTATAAGAAATGTCCCTTTTAAAAAATCTGGCTTTTTAGAGAGTGAGAGAGAGAGAAAGAGAGAAAGAGAGAGAAGGAGAAAGGCACGGGGAGAGGGAGAGAATCTTAAGCAGGCTCTGTGCACAGCCCGTGGAGCCCCATGGGGAACTTGATCTTAAAACCCTGATATCATGGGGGGCGCAGCAAGATGGCGGAGGAGTAGGAGACCTGGATTTCATCTCCTCTCAGGAATTCAGCTGGATAGGGATCAAACCATTCTGAACACCTACAAACTCAAGAGGAGATTGAAGAAAAGAATAGCAACAACTCTCTCATCAGAAAAGCGACCACTTCACTGTTGGTGGGAATGCAAGCTGGTGCAGCCACTCTGGAAAACTGTATGGAGGTTCCTCAAAAAGTTGAAAATAGAGCTACCATAAGATCCAGCAATTGCACTACTGGGTATTTACCCCAAAGATACAAAAGTAGGG
>NW_027705606.1:0-338 GCF_054177405.1 Leptonychotes weddellii | reverse complement strand
GTGACAAAATGTGCTCTGTGGTCAAAAAATGGTGGACCATGACTGAAGCTCATGTTGATGTCAAGACTACCGATGGTTATTTGCTTCCTCTATTTTGTGTTGGTTTTGCTACAAAACACAATATCAGATTTGGAAGCCCTCTTTCGCTCAGTGTAACAGGTCCACTGAATTCAGAAGAAGATGATGGAAATCATGACCCAAGAGTTGCAGACAAATGACTTGAAATTAGTGACCAATAAGTTAATCCAGACGGCATTGGAAAAGACATAGAAAAGGCTTGCCAGTCTATTTACCCACTCCATGATGTCTTTGTTGGGACAGTAAAAATGCCAAGGGAG
>NW_027705605.1:0-338 GCF_054177405.1 Leptonychotes weddellii | reverse complement strand
TCATAGATGGATTTTATGAGCTTGAGGAATGTTCCCTCTATCCCTATACTCTGGAGAGTTTTAATCAGGAAAGGATGTTGTATTTTGTCAAATGCTTTTTCTGCATCAATTGAGAGGACCATATGGTTCTTCTCCCTCCTCTTATTAATGTGTTCTATCACATTGATTGATTTGTGAATGTTGAACCATCCTTGCATCCTGGGGATAAATCCCACTTGGTCGTGGTGGATGATCCTTTTAATGTATTGTTGGATCCTATTAGCTAGGATTTTGTTGAGGATTTTGGAATCCATATTCATCAGGGATATCGGTCTGAAATTCTCCTTTTTGATGGGGTC
>NW_027705604.1:0-338 GCF_054177405.1 Leptonychotes weddellii | reverse complement strand
TGCTGCAGCCCTTGGCCTCCACGTGCACTTTGGAGCTCGCACTCAGCTTCTTCCCATCCTTGTACCACGTCACCTCTGTCTGGGCCTGGGCCACCTCACAGCTCAGGGTGGCGCTGGCCCCCGCCTTGGCCTGCACCTCCCTGCGTGCTGGCTGCTCCTTGGCAAACACGGCCGAGGGCTCTGGGGACAGAGAGGGATGCACATGATCAAAGACAGCATGTACGTTAGGAATCTAACACTGGGGGAAGAAAGACCAAAGAGGGAGGCAGGGGACCTAAAACTTCTCAGGCTCTGCATCCGCTGTGTGGTCCGGAAACCCCGACTGGCTTCTTGACAAT
>NW_027705603.1:0-338 GCF_054177405.1 Leptonychotes weddellii | reverse complement strand
TGCACAGACCCTGGGGGAGCCCCGAGCCCCCACCGCAGGGCCTAGGGCTCCCACACCGTGTGCCCGAGGCTTGCAGAGCTGCGGGAGGAGACGGCCCTCCTGCAGCCAGTCCCGGAGGCCGCGGCTCCTGGCACCTGTTTGCACCGTGGTGAGTGAATTATAGCCCAGCGCAGGGCTGGCCAGTGCGATGGGGGACGCACGTGCTCCAATTACCAAATGTCCTGCATGATTAACTAGCAAATTAATAGGCTGAGGACTCCGTCTCCACCTGGCAAGCGTCTCCGAAGCCCATAAACATGCCGGAATCCAAATGCCGCTGGGTGGTGTGGCCCCGTCCC
>NW_027705602.1:0-338 GCF_054177405.1 Leptonychotes weddellii | reverse complement strand
GGGAAGTCATTAGAGAGAGAGAAAAACCATGAGAGACTCTTAACTATAGGAAACAAACTGAGGGTTGCTGGAGGGGAGGGGGGTGAGGGGATGGGGCAACTGGGTGATGGGCATTAAGGAGGGCACGTGATGTGATGAGCACTGGGTGTTATATGCAACTGATAAATTTTTTTTTTAAAGATTTTATTTATTTATTTGTCAGAGAGACAGAACACAAGCAGGGCGAGAGGCAGGCAGAGGGAGAAGCAGGCTCCCCGCTGAGCAAGGAGCCCGATGTGGGACTCGATCCCAGCACCCTGGGATCATGACCTGAGCCGAAGGCAGTCGCTTAACCAACT
>NW_027705601.1:0-338 GCF_054177405.1 Leptonychotes weddellii | reverse complement strand
TGTTTCGCCTCCTCCTCTGGGGAAAGGGTTAGCGCATTTTGGTTATGTGCAAGTGGTCGTATCATTTTGGGTGGGGGGTATGATCATATTATCTCTATTAGAGAATTAAATACAGTCTACAGAGATGCACAGAGTGAGTGCCAAGGTGACAAGGGATGGACATGTGTGACACAATTTTTGTGTCAACTTAGAGGGTATTTGGGGATACAATTAAAAACTAAACTGGTGAACTGTAAGTAAGCAGATTGCTCTCCATAATGGGGGCGAGCATCATTCAATGAGTTGAAGTCCTGACTAGAAAAGAAAGACCAGCCTCCATGAGCAACAAGAAATTCTGC
>NW_027705600.1:0-338 GCF_054177405.1 Leptonychotes weddellii | reverse complement strand
GGGCCTCAGTGCCCCAGGGCAGGGGAGGAAGAAAATCAAAGGACATGGGTTTGACAGTTCAGGTTTAGAAAAACTGATGAAATTGTAGGATTAGGCTTCAGGGTTGAGAGGCCAGAAGTTCTGGTTCCAGAGTTTGAGGGCCTAGAAAACCCAGGCTTGATTTGGAACCCAAATGGATGGTTTCGAAGGTGATGGTGACGGGAATGGTGTAAACGGGACAGTTTGGCTGGGAGGCCATGTCTGCATATGTTTCAGATAATGACAGTACAGTAAGGGAGACTTAAGGAAATTTATGGTTCCAGTGTGTCCAGCCAATTCTCTCTAACCACACAGCTGGG
>NW_027705599.1:0-338 GCF_054177405.1 Leptonychotes weddellii | reverse complement strand
GCATGCGTGTGTATGGATGCATGTGTGTGCGTGTGTGCGGTGTTCATTGTGATGTGCATGTGTGTGCATGCATGTATTTGTGTCTGTGTGTGGTATGTGTGTGTGTGTGTAAGGATCAAGGAAAGGGGGGAGACACTTATTTAGTGTCGACTACGGGAGTCAGCAGACTAAAGCCCGTGAGTCAAAATCAGTCTGCTGCTTATATTTGTATGGCCTGCAAACTAAGACTGGTTTTTAAATTTTTAAATGGTTGAAAAGAATCAAAAGAAGGATAATATTTCATTACATGTGAAAATTATATGGAATCTAAGTTTCAGCATCTGTAAGTACAGTTTTGT
>NW_027705598.1:0-338 GCF_054177405.1 Leptonychotes weddellii | reverse complement strand
TAGACCATGAGACTCTTGGTCTCAGGGTTGAGTTTGAGCCCCACGTTGGGTGTAGAGATTACTTAACATTTTTTTAAAATCTAAAAAAATAAATTAAAATTAAATGAATGAATTAGATTTTTAAAAAATATTTTAAGTAGGGTGGGGTGGGAGGGATGGGGTGACTGGGTGATAGACACTGGGGAGGGTATGTGCTCTGTTAAGCGCTGTGAATTGTGCAGGACTGTTGAATCTCAGATCTGTACCTCTGAGACAAATAATGCAAGATATGTTAAGAAAAAAAAAAGAAGAAGAAGAAGGTAGCGGGAGGGGAGGAATGAAGCGGGGGAAATCGGAGG
>NW_027705597.1:0-338 GCF_054177405.1 Leptonychotes weddellii | reverse complement strand
GTGTGTGTCTGTATGTGTGTGCATGCTTGTGTGCATGTGTATGTGTGCATGCGTGTGTGCGTGCGTGTCTCTGTGTGTGTCTATGTGTGCATGCTTGTGTGTGCACGTGTGTGTATGTCTTGGTCTGTGTGTGTGTGCGTATGCATATGTGTGTGCGTGTCTCTGTGTGTGTGCGTGTGCATGTGTGCATATATGCATGCGTCTGTCTCTCTGTGTATGTTTTTATAGTGTGTGTTTATACATATGTGTGTGTGAATCTGTGTGTGTGTGAGTGTGCATGCGTGTATCTATGTGTGTATGTAGGCACACATTTACTGGTTGGTTGACTGTTGATTGAG
>NW_027705596.1:0-6130 GCF_054177405.1 Leptonychotes weddellii | reverse complement strand
TGGGGGCTGGGGTGGGAGGGATGGGGTGGCTGGGTGATACACACTGGGTAGGGTATGTGCTATGGTGAGTGCTGTGAATTGTGCAAGACTGTTGAATCATAGGTCTGTACCTCTGAAACAAATAATGCAAGATATGTTAAGAAAAAAAAAATGAAGATGGCAAGAGGGGAAGAATGATGGGGGGGAAATCCGAGGGGGAGACGAACCACGAGAGACGATAGACTCTGAAAAACAAACTGAGGGTTCTAGAGGGGTGGGGGTGGGAGGATGGGTTAGCCTGGTGATGGGTATTAAAGAGGTCACATTCTGCATGGAGCACTGGGTGTTATGCACAAACAACGAATCATGGAACACTACATCAAAAACTAATGATGTATGGTGATTAATGTAACAATAAAAAATTTTAAAAAAAGATGTAAATGGAAAAAAAAAGAACAGCTCATGAATATATAAAGATTTTACACAATCTTCCCTAATGAGCATGTGGTATTCACAGAAATTTCATTAACATTTAACACAAATAGATTATAACTTGCCTCTCCCCTTTTCCTCTTTTACAAGGATGTGTATTAAAGCAAGCAAAAAGCAGACCAAGACTAAAGATGCAAAAGTTATGCTTGAGCTAGGCAGTCGAATGCTTAAAAATTGAGAGTTTGAGATTATTTTTTTCTCTGAAGAAGAAAACAGGGTGAAGAATTGTTGCTAATTCTAAAGACTTTTTGATGATTTACAAGTAGTTTAAATTTACCGTGTTATTTTCTAAACTTATTATTTTAAACTTAAGGGTCTCTAGTATTCAAAGTGAATATTATTAAATTTTATGGATATTTTCACTCTTCCTCCAATAAAAGCATTTGAAGGTAATATAATCACTTTCTTGGGTTTTTCTAAAATTCTTTATGTAGATTGTTTCAATAATAATAAACTCACTGAGCACCTGCTATGAGCCAGGCATTGAACATACATTATTTGCACCTTATAACAATTCTTCAAAGCCAGCATTATTACCCCCATTTCACAGTAAAAGTAACTGCAGTTCAGCGTGGTTAACTAATTTGCCTCAATTATATGCCTAGCAGGTTAATGTCTATGCTTACACTTATCCATTTGGCTGTATTTCCCCATATTTTATTCTGGCTGTATAATTTTGTTGATTTTTTTTTCTTGAGGAACTAGCTGCACTGAAAGCAATGGCAAAATAATGTTGTTATTATTAGGGACCTTATTAATATATCCAAAAAATGTTAAGAAAATTTGAATTTAACTAAATAAAAAATACCCAAATGATACCACTCAGAGATGATAATCAATGTGTTGAAGTGGATTCATCTATAACTTTTTCCATTGAAATGTAAGTGCATACACATGCTCAAGCATACACACAGATGTACATATGTAGAGCAATTTATGCATCCCTTTATCCATGTATGCTCATTTATTCACTGGTTCATCAATCCATCCATGTGTTCATTCAACAAATACTTATTGAGTGTGCTTCTGCAGCCAGGCATTGTGCTAGCCTTCTGTGTATAGTGGGAAGGAAAATAAACGTTACCTCTTTTCATGGAGAGATATGCAGTAAACAATCCATTGTGAAATACTAAGTCACAAAGGTGGTAAATGCTACAAGAAAATATTTAAAGACCTCAATTCCTTCAGGAAATATTTGGTGATCCAAAAGGATGCTGGTTTGGCTGGAGCAAAAAGGACAAAGGTGAGAAGGGTCAGTGATGAACCTAGAGAACAGGTCCGGGTCATGTAGGAGCCTTCCAGTCACGTGGAGGATTTTAGACTTGAGCCTACCAACACTAAAAAGAAGAACTGAAATGTTTAGGCAAGGGAGTGATAGTGTCATGTGTGTGTTTTAAAAACTGATTCTGACTACTGTGTGGTGATTTCTAGGGCCTAAATCTTAGGAGGACAAACATGGAGAAAGTAGTTCTATAAGGTGGCAACCCAGTTCTACTATATGGTGGCCTGGTGTGGGGGCCCAAGAGACCCTGAGATCAGAGGTAGAATAGTCAGGCGTTTGTGGGTGGGGAACCCCTCTAACCATGCTTTCACTTAAGGCTCAGGGAGCCCCCAGTCCATGTTCATTAATATGGATCCTCCTCAGCACTTCCATGACCAAAGATTGAATGGCATGGGTCCAATGACCGATGAATGGATAAAGAAGATGTGGGATATAGGGCACCTGGGTGGCTCAGCTGGTTGAGCGACTGCCTTCAGCTCAGGTCATGATCCTGGAGTCCTGGGATCGAGTCCCGCGTCGGGCTCCCTGCTCGGCAGGGAGTCTGCTTCTCCCTCTGACCCTCCCCCCTCTCATGCTCTCTCTATCTCATTGTCTCTCTCAAATAAATAAATAAAAAAATCTTTAAAAAAAAAAAGAAGATGTGGGATATATATACAATGGAGTATTATTCAGCCATCAAAAGAATGAAATCTTTGCCATTTGCAATGATGTCGATAGAACTAGAGGGTATTATGCTAAGCAAAATAAGTTAATCAGAGAAAGACAAATATCATGATTTCACTCATGTGGAATTTAAGAAACAAAACAGATGAACATAGGGGAAGGGAAGGAAAAATAAAATAAGACGAAATCAGGGAGGGAGACAAACCATAAGAGACTCTTAATCATAGGAAACAAACTGAGGGTTGCTGGAGGGGAGGGGGGTGGGGGGATGGGCTAACGGGGTGATGGGCATTAAGGAGGGCACTTGATGGAATGAGCACTGGGTGTTATATGCAACTGATGGAATCACTAAATTCTACCTCTGAAACTAACAATACACACTATATGTTAATTAAATTGAATTGAAATTTTAAAAATTAATTAATTTAAAAAATGAATGGCACGGGTATAGCAGGGTCTCTCTCACCAATTGCATTTTATTGCATAATTATTTTAAATTTTTCAATATTAGAAAAAATCTGCAGTGAACACACTTGTACACACAGCCTTTTGAACTTGTCCAATTATTTTCTTAGAATAAATCTAGAGAACAGAACTGATGCATCAAAGGATGTTAAGGGGCTTCCATCCATATGGCAACCCAGAAAGGTTGTACAATTTGTACCTCCATCAGGAGTATGACAGTGACCGTTTTCTCATGTTTTCAATGCATTCTTTTCTAATCTGTGCCAGTTTGGGTAAGCCAATATTTTCTTCTCCAGAAGATTGAACAGTACAACTTCTGTAATGGCCTCTTTTTTGTCCTTAACTCCTTTTTCTGTGGGAAGTTTAATTTTGTTAGATTGATTTAAAAGAAGCCTTTAAATAATAAAAATATTGGGGCACCTGGGTGGCTCAGTCATTAAGCGTCTGCCTTCGGCTCAGGTCATGATCCCAGGGTCCTGGGATAGAGCCCCGCATCGGGCTTCCTGCTTGGTGGGAGGCCTGCTTCTCCCTCTCCCACTCCCCCTGCTTGTGTTTCCTCTCTCACTGTGTCTCTCTCTATCAAATAAATAAAATCTTTAAAAATAAATAAATAATAAAAATATTAACTTTATGTCAGTCATATACATATATGTCAGATGATTATTCTTGGCTTGATACCTATCTTTTAAATTTGTTCCATTTTCAGAATACTGGTAAAATCTTTAAAGAACAAACTTACAAAATCTTCATGGTTCCTAATTTTGGTAACCTGCTGAAGAAAGCCTATTGTGGACTTTGAATTTAGAGATGGCAATTTTGCTAATAATAACACAAAAACAAATTTGTCAGAGACATGTATGAACATGGTTACAAGTGACAAACACATGAGTCACTTACATTCTTCAAAGGCAATCATTTTTAATACTTTTAACTTTTTTCCCTCTTATATGATATCTCCATATCTCTTAATGTTTCTGAGTCTGCTTATTTCCAGTGTTGGTGCATGGTTTCTAGACCCATGGCTTTATTCTATCTCAGTTCGCTTTTTGGTTTATGGCACATACATCCTGAAGTAGATGCCTAAGAAATAAGAAAAAGAGTAAAAGGTCTGAATCCTTGCATTTCTGAAAACATCTTATTCTATATTCAAATTTTATAGACAATTTAGCTAGAACTAGCCAGAAAAGAATTCTAGATCAATGATAATTTCCCTTCAGAACTTTGCCCCACAGTGTGCTTAGCATCCAACAGTGCTGCTCAGAAAGCTGATGTCTCTCTTACCTCCATTTCTTCAAGAGTGCTATTGCTCACCATGCTGGCTTGTTGGGGTATGTGTATGTCCATGAGTGTATATGTATGTATTTTGGTCTCTGGAATTTGGAGTAGACTTTTTTTAACTATAGGTGCTGTGAAATTATAAAGTAGTGAGATTATGTATGTCTTATTATGTATGTATGTATCAGTTATTTACTAATTCATTGTGTTGAGTTTTTATACTCTCATTTCTTCTCCTCCCTCTCTTATGAGATATAAAATCTTCTGGATTATGTCTCTAGCCCTTTTTTCTCTGAGATACTCTCTATCTTTGTATTCTTGTTCTACCTTTAAGAAAATTATTTGCATTTGCATTCCAAATTATTTATAGACCAGTTACAGAGGAGTTTCCCCATATTTAAAGATGGAATAATGGCCCTCACTTCATGGGGTTGTTGTAAGAGCTGAATGGGTGAATGTATGAAAAGGACTCTAACAGTAACTATCAGTCAGAGCTATGTAAATGCTAGAAAGGATTTTGTGCAGGAGATTTGCTTCACACATCTGGTCATTCTAGGGTACCTATTCATGTTCAAGTGGAAGGCCCTAAAAAGTGTAATTTGTGAGCTCCATGCACACAAGTGGGGCTTGTTGTCGAGCAGGATCTGCTTTTGCATATTTGAGAAAATGGCTATCATTTTGCTGGAGAGTTTCTAATGCAAGGGTTTGGCATTTTCCCTGAAGTCTTTCAATTTCCTAAATAAAAGCCTTCAGCTATTTTGCCTGAGAGATAAATGCTTGGCCATCCATAATCTGCACGTGAGAGTAGAGAAAAGAAAAGATAATTGGAGCAGATTTCCAATGAATGCCCCTGCCGGCAATCTCCACCTCATCACCATATCCATTCACTCTCTCCACGCCTGACCAGTGCTCCAGACTGGTTCCCTGCATCCTGATTCAGCTGTTACCTCTCACACCTACTTTGCTTCTTCTTCCAGAAGCATAGTGAGCTCTTTCACTGATCCTCATCCAATCTCCTCACAGATCTCACCTCCTCCCTCCAGGTACTTCCTCTGCAGTGTAGCTGGTCGGGGACAGGAGACAGATAATGCCTTCAATATGGCCTTTTAGCTGGAAGTTGAAGGTAATTTCTTTATAAAAGATTTCTGCATAGTACAAGAAGGGAAAAATTGTTTAAATGTCATTCTCAAGTTTCTCCCATTATTCACTTTAATATTTTGTTAATCTACCCTTTTCACAAATTATGACACATATTTGTGCAAAAATAGCAAGAAAATGGCACAATCAGTGTGCCAAGCTCCATGTTTGGTGAAGAAAAGGGGACTGTTCAAATGAAAAGGAAGGGCAAGTGGTCAACACAATGAGCAGAAACACAGCATCCTGGGACAATGTAGGCTGGGAATTAGACAGGTTGTGCCCAAATCTTGGCTCTATCTGCTGCTTCCTGGCTGTGTGACTTTGGACAACCTTCCCAACCTCTCTGAGTTGTAGTCCCTCATCTAGAGAAAGACTGTAATAAACTTCCTGGGGAAGTTTGGAAGAGTCAGTGAGAAAAATGTATATGAACTGTTCAATTCACCTTGACTACCAATAAATACTGGCCCCAAATCTCACTGGATGACTATATATATTATATATATATACTGGTATATGATATATTGATATATGGTATATGATATATTGGAATATATAGTACAGTAAAGACAAAAAATCTCTAAATTAAAATTCTAATATGCTGTGGATTCATTTCATACCCTGGAGAGTGTATTATATTTCCCCATTAAGGAAAAAAAGCTATAGTCGCAGGGGCACCTGGGTGGCTCAGTCATTTAGGCGTCTGCCTTCAGCTCGGTCATGATTCCACATTGGACTCCTTTCTTGGTGGGGTATCTGCCTCTCCCTCTCCCTCTGCCCCTCTGTCTCCCCCTACTTGTGCTCTCTCTCTCTCTCTGGCTCATGCTGTCTCTCTCTCTC
>NW_027705595.1:0-338 GCF_054177405.1 Leptonychotes weddellii | reverse complement strand
CAGGACCCTGGGAACATGACCTGAGCCGAAGGCAGATGCTTAACAACTGAGCCACCCAGGCGCCCCTAAAATAGACCTTTAAGCAAAAGAAGTAAAGGAGGTTGGTAATAAGTGGTTAAAGAAAAAAGTTACCAGGAAGATATCACAATTAATAAATTAAATACAATAAGATAGCCTCCAAATAAAGCAAAATTTGACATAATAGCAAGAAGAATTTGATCAATCCACAGTCAAAAAGGGAGATTTAAACATTTGTCTCTACATAACTATCAAGCAAACTAAGAATGTAGAAAGACCATTTATGATTTGAATGGTACCATTAATAAATTTAATTTAAT
>NW_027705594.1:0-338 GCF_054177405.1 Leptonychotes weddellii | reverse complement strand
TTTACTTAATCCATAAACCAAAAAAGAAACACACACGTAACTTTATGCATGCCTCAAATGTTTTATAAAGATCTTTGAATATATATTCTTTTGCATTTGTTTTGTGCAAGATCTTTGTGAGGTTTATCCATATACATACGTGTAGCACTGGTTGATCTTTATTAATATCTGTATAACATTCTAATTCTACTGACTGACATTTATGTTGCTTCCTTTTTTTTTTTTTTAACTACTAAAACTCAAGTGAAACAAACATTCTTATACCTATCTCCTTTGGTAAATATTCAAGAGTTTATTCAGGACTTGTCTTTTTCTTACTAATTGAGAGGAATTCTTTA
>NW_027705593.1:0-338 GCF_054177405.1 Leptonychotes weddellii | reverse complement strand
GGGCACGTTCTGCATGGAGCACTGGGTGTTATGCACAATGAATCATGGAACACTTCATCTAGAACTAATGATGTAATGTATGGGGATTAACATAAGAATAAAAAAAAATAAAATAAAATGTTTATGTTTATTCTCATGAAAAAAAAAAAAAAGAATTCCTCATATCAGTGAGATCATATGATACATGTCTTTCTCTGTTTGACTTATTTCACTCAACATAATATCCTCCAGTTCCATCCACGTCGTTGCAAATGGCAAGATCTCATTCCTTTTGATGGCTGCATAATATTCCATTGTATATATATACCACATCTTCTTTATCCATTCATCTGTCGATG
>NW_027705592.1:0-338 GCF_054177405.1 Leptonychotes weddellii | reverse complement strand
TGTGGCAGAAGTCACAGTCTCTGAGTCTTTCCTATTTTGGGGGTTCCTCCTCCTAGTCATTCTGTTGAGGGGTGGTTGAGGGAATGTACAGAGTCCAAATTACTGACCACAACCCAAGCAAGATGCACCTGTTTTATTTGGACCTTTAAGTTGCTGGCTTCTTGTTCTCCCAGCCTGTCTTCTTAGGGAGGGGCCTGCTGCACTGTTACTCAGGCAACCCTGTTTGGGAAGAGTTGCCCTGCCCCCTGTGAGGGGGGGATGGGCTCAGTGAAAACCAGTTTTGGGGGCATTTGTTCTCTGGCAGCTTTCCCTGGCAGCTTTTGGCATCTCATCTGAGA
>NW_027705591.1:0-338 GCF_054177405.1 Leptonychotes weddellii | reverse complement strand
TCGGGTAAGTACTGTATCAGTGTCCTCTCTAGAAAAGAGGTGACGTGTCATGGGATATTAAGAATGGCCATTTAATGTAAAACTCAGATAATACATGAGTTAAATGGAGAAAATGAGAGAAAGCTTTTAAGCATTCTCCCAAGACGGATTGCAGAATAATATTATTGTACACGGAAGGGGGGCTGAGTGACACCGTTGGGAGGCCATTATAGAAGTAGGGTTTAAAATCATTATGGCGAAAAGCATTTCAAAGCTGCAGCGAGACAACAGCAACACATAATGAATTATCAATAGAGAGCTGGTGATTCGGTTATATTACAATACGAACAGAAAACTTC
>NW_027705590.1:0-338 GCF_054177405.1 Leptonychotes weddellii | reverse complement strand
GGTTCGTCTACCCCTCCGATTTCCCCCGCTTCATTCTTCCCCTCCTGCTACCTTCTTCTTCTTTTTTTTTTCTTAACATATATTGCATTATTTGTTTCAGAGGTACAGATGTGAGATTCAACAGTCTTGCACAATTCAGAGCGGAAAGCACTTACTTTTGGAAAGTCAAAAGTGAGAGGAATTTCAAGAAGGAGAGATGTATCAACTGCATCAAATACTATAGTAAGGTCAGCAGAAGATGGTGCAGAGAAGAGGCCCCTGGTTGGTAACTTCTAAGGGTTAGTTCCAACAGTGTTGGGTATTTGAAGTCAGATTACAGTGGGCTTAAAGAGTAAGTG
>NW_027705589.1:0-338 GCF_054177405.1 Leptonychotes weddellii | reverse complement strand
CCCCACTTTTGGCAAAGTTTATTCATTAAAGTCAGTACATTAAAGGTATATTTATTATTTTTTTATTATGTTATGTTAATCACAATACATTACATCATTAGTTTTTGATGTAGTGTTCCATGATTCATTGTTTGCATAAAACACCCAGTGCTCCATGCAGAACGTGCCCTCTTTAATACCCATCACCAGGCTAACCCATCCCCCTCCCCCCCTCCCCTCTAGAACCCTCAGTTTTATTCTCAGAGACCATAGTCTCTCATGGTTCATCTCCCACTCTGATTCCCCCCCTCATTATTCCCCTCTTCTGCTATCTTCTTCTTTTTTTTTTTTTAACATAT
>NW_027705588.1:0-338 GCF_054177405.1 Leptonychotes weddellii | reverse complement strand
GGCGCCTGGGTGGCTCAGCCGTTAAGCGTCTGCCTTTGGCTTAGGTCATGATCCCAGGGTCCTGGGATTGATCCCCACATCAGGCTCCCTGCTCGGCGGGAAGCCTGCTTCTCCCTCTCCCACTCCCCCTGCTTGTGTTCCTGCTCTTGCTAACTCTCTCTCTGTCAAATAAATAAATAAAATCTTTAAAAAAATATATTAGGTGATTCTCTATAACACATGGATGAACAGCTCTGGTGTTTTAATTTCAGATTGATAGTCCAATATGGAAAAATTCTCTCTCTTTTTTTAAAGATTTTATTTATTTATTTGACAGAGAGAGAGACAGCGAGAGAGGG
>NW_027705587.1:0-338 GCF_054177405.1 Leptonychotes weddellii | reverse complement strand
TTCATGCAGCACATTCTTAATAAAGATGAGTTTCTTTTCTCCTCTAAGAGAGGATGAGCCTAGGGAAAGGGATGCTGTCCTGGAAACTGGGAAGGAAAGACAGCAAGTCAGAGTCCTAGGAAGATGGCTAGCCATTCAAGGACAAGCCAACAGGGAGGCTGTATATCCAGGCAGGGAAAGGCAGAGGGAATGGGGGAGTGCTGGCCATTCTGAAGCCCAGAGCCAGGAGATTTCTGGGAATTCTGCTGGAGAGCAAATCTATGGGAAAAGAGCAGTGCCAAGACTTGAGGAATTCGGGCCACGAGAAACACATGGAAAGTTGGCTTCTGAGAATGGCC
>NW_027705586.1:0-338 GCF_054177405.1 Leptonychotes weddellii | reverse complement strand
CGTAGGGGTCTGCGATTTTATGACGGCGTTTTTGCCCTTTCAGGGCCCACAGGTGGAGGAAGGCGTTAGCTGGCCGCGATGGAAGGAGGCAGCTCAGGTGGAAGGAGGGTGCGGTCCGGCCCAAAGGTGGCACTGGGATGACCGTTGTTCCTGGTGAGGCCACCTGCCCCGTCACAGGTGTGACCCTGAGGTCCAGCTCTCCCACGCTCCTCCAGCCCCAGGATGGACGTGCTCCTTCCCACTCAGACTAGGCAGTGACAAAGCTCTGCCCGCCTCATTTCCTGCCAGCACCTGGGCAGGGTCTTTCTGAACCTCATCTTGGTTGTCTACACCCCCTT
>NW_027705585.1:0-6132 GCF_054177405.1 Leptonychotes weddellii | reverse complement strand
CTGACTGAGCCACCCAGGCGCCCTGACCTTTAAAAAATTTAAAGAGAGGTGGGAACGTTTTGAAAAAGTTCTCAACTTTTCTTAAATTTGTGCCTCATAATCTTTTAGGTAGGCTTGAGGTGTAGGCAAATTTTAATTTATGCTCATGTTTACAGAACTACACATCAAAAAGTTAATTGGCATTCATTTATAGTTGTGCCCCCCCCTTTTTTTTCTTTGAGAGAGAAAGATGCGTGTGGGTTGGGGAGCAGAGGGGGAGAGAGAATCCGAAGCAGGCTCCACACCCAGAGGAACCTGACGCGGGGCTGGATCCCATGACCCCGAGATCATGACCTGAGCTGAAATCAAAAGTGGGATGCTTAACTGACTGAATCATCCAGGCATCCCCACAGTTGTGCTTTTAATGCTTTGCTAAAACTTGGAATTTAGAAATGGAAATTTCAGTGTTGTTTTTATGGGCTGTTGGTGCTGGGGCTGCTTCTTCTTTTTTTTTAAGACTTTATTTGAGAGAGAGAGAGAGAGAATGAGCGGTTGGGTGGGGCAGAGGGAGGGGGAGAGAGAGAGAGAGAAGTAGCCGCCCCGGTGAGCAGGAATCCTGATGTGGGACTCGATCCCAGGACCCAGAGGTCATAACCTGAGCTGAAGGCAAATGCTTAACCAACTGAACCACCGAAGTGCCCAACTAAGGCTTCATTTTTGTGAGTTCATTGGTTTCTGATGGTTCTTTTTGATACAGTGCAGAAAAGAAGGTGTAGTGATTGAGGAAGAGCTCTGAGTTTAGGGTTTTGAGATTAGTCTTTCCAGCTTCATTCTGTGGATGCCTTATTGCTGAGGAAATGGACCTTCACCTGACTACAGATGGGTGAAAAAAGTAGTCATAACTTTTTCCCTTTTCTTTCATCCATTGAATCAGATAGTTTGCAGAATATTCATTTGGCAGATTTTTATCAAATCACCATGTTTTCTTTTTTAAAGATTTATTTATTTATTTGACAGAGACACAGCGAGAGAGGGAACACAAGCAGGGGGAGTGGGAGAGGGAGAAGCAGGCTTCCCATGGAGTGGGGAGCCCGATGCGGGGCTCGATCCTAGGACCCTGGGATCATGACCTGAGCCGAAGGCAGACGCTTAACAACTGACCCACCCAGGCACTCCGATTCACCATGTTTTCACTAGCTGGGTTCCACTTAGGAGGAGAATGTACTTTGGTGGAAGTATCAGAAATATTGGGTGGAAAAAAGTAGAATTTATGCTCTAGTTCATAAGAAAGGTTTATTTTTTTATTTTTATTTTTTTTTTAAAGATTTTATTTATTTATTTGACAGAGAGAGAGAGACAGCAAGAGAGGGAACACAAGCAGGGGTAGAGAGGGAGAGGCAGGCTTCCCGCTGAGTAGGGAGCCTGATTCGGGGCTTGATTCCAGGACCCTGGGATCATGATCTGAGCCGAAGGCAGACGCTTAACGACTGAGCCACCCAGGTGCCCCCATAAGAAAGGTTTATTAAAGTGAAAGTTCCTTTAAAGTACCAGAGCATAATAGATATTGATAGTTTCTTTCTTCTCTGTGCCCTTGCCCTATAAATGATGCATTTAATATTTTATTTTATTATTTTTTTTTGGTGGTCAGCAAAGCAAAGTTTATTGAGCAGTGGTAAAGTTTATTGAATGATAAATACAAAGCTCCCAAAGAGGGAGGGGACCCGAGAGGGTTGCCTGCATTTAATATCTTGAAGACTTGTGGTTATTATAACTTAACCTACTTTCTAATAGTAAGGAATCTTTCTTTCATTTTATTCTTGTCATAGGTATAGGATATTCCCAAGTTGATGGGGAAAGTGAAGAAAGGGTTTTTTGCTTTTGGCTTGAAAGGCATATATGATTTTTGTTTTTTTAAACATATATTTACTTTTTGAAATCACCATTTTTTAAAATGATAATTTTGGTGTGGTTTTAGCGTAAATTATATGGAAATCATCCTAATTTTAGATTAGAAAAATTAACCACTAATGCTTTTCCAAATATGGATAATAAGTGAACAGTAGTAGTACTGTACCTATTGTACATCTGTTTTATCAATTTCTTATTTGTCATAACATATCCTTGAATAGTGTAGTATGGCTTATGAAAACAAACAGATTGGTTTTTCTGCTTTACATTGGATTAGGCTTAAATATTCTTATAGAACTTCTACCCACATTCAAAATTTTGTCCCCTTTTTCCTGTGTCCTGCAAAATTGCACAGACTTGGGAAGAAATTTGTGGACTCTTGATTAGGTCTCGCCTTGTGAGTAGTGACCTCATGTTGCAGCCTGCTTCCATTTAGACTGCAGCTCTGATAATTGCTCGGCAGTTTTTATAAGCCCATCACCATCCTTCATGGTGTTTGAAGTCTCTTTATCTGATGTTTTTGTTGGGAGATGCCATGGATTCAGAATGGCTTGCAGAGCTCTGTTGCACAGGTAAAATGATCTGTATCAGATTTAATTGAAGCAGAGTTACAGTACTTTTATTGAAGCGTTATTTGTAACATTAAATATTTGTAATTGGGAAATTGAAATAATATTTCCCTATGATCACTGTATTTGAATTACAGAATCTCGTAATTGGAATAAATGGCTCCAAGATTGATTTTATGTAATGTTCTCAAGAAGATTATGTGATTGTAGGCAGATTTAAAAGTAAAGTTAACAGAAGGGAGAAAAAGGTCAGAGAATGACTATAATCTTTTAGCATTATACTTGACTGAGGACTTTAAAATACGCATGACCCTTGTAATTTATTGTTGGTTCTTTTAGTCTGGTCTTTTTTGGGGGGTTTAGTGAAAACAGCATAAAGGTGGTCTTTATGGCATTTGTCTATATAGTACGTAAGTAATTTGACCTTAAATTTGTCTGCGATTATTTTTCTTGTGTCTTTATTAATCAGAACTCACATCCTTATGATACCACTGCTATTTTGTTGCTGATACAGATGGCATAACTGTACTGATAAATAGTTTTTACAGCCATAGATAAGTGTTAGCCGGGGTTTGTGCATAAATGCTTTCTACCCAAAGAAATTGGCTACAGTCTGAAAATATAGAATAATTAAATTCTTTGAAATCTGAAAACCAAATCATTCCTTTGTCCTTTACAAGCTCGGAGAGTGAAGTTGTACAGTCAAGTTTGTAGCCTTATGAGTGACAATCTGACTTAAAAGTACAAAATCTATTTATTGGATTTATTTACTATGGCTTTTCGGGGTGGGAAGAGGGTTTATTGAAAGCTGTTTATTTGATTGTCCCTGCATATTCTTTGGGGCTAAAGAACCTTTATTGTTACAATATCATTAAAAAGGGGTAGAAAACAGGGACGCCTGGGTGGCTCAGTCAGTTAAGCGTCTGCCTTCGGCTCAGGTCGTGATCCCAGTCCTGGGATCAAGTCCCACATCCGGCTTCCTGCTCAGTGGGAAGCCTGCTTCTCCCTCTGCTTGCTGCTCCCCCTGCTTGTGTGCTCTCGCTCTCTCTCTCTCTCTCTCACAAATAAAATCTTTAAAAAGAAAAGGGGATAGAAAACAAAGTGATTAATTCCTCTGCCTATCCATCCAGTATAAGACCATTAGAACTTTTCCTCTTTTTG
Organism: Leptonychotes weddellii; assembly: GCF_054177405.1. Classification (NCBI taxonomy): domain Eukaryota; kingdom Metazoa; phylum Chordata; class Mammalia; order Carnivora; family Phocidae; genus Leptonychotes; species Leptonychotes weddellii. Next base: position 2,515 of record NW_027705585.1, on the reverse strand, counting down.
GCTCTTGTAGATAACTGGAACATTTTATTAAAGTTTAGTCGTTTTGAAGGGTGGAAATTGATCTAGCAACTTTAACTTCTTTTTTTTTTAAAGATTTTATTTATTTATATTAGAGAGAGAATGAGATAGAGCATGAGAGGGGGAAGGGTCAGAGGGAGAAGCAGACTCCCTGCTCAGCAGGGAGCGCGATGCGGGACTCGATCCCGGGACTCCAGGATCATGACCTGAGCCGAAGACAGTCGCTTAAACAACTGAGCCACCCAGGCGCCCTGTAACTTTAACTTCTTTAACTTATTAGTATGGGTAAGAGTCATCACTGGTGCTTATAAAAAAGGTAGACTTTTGGGCCCTACCTCAGAGATTTGGGGAGGGCCCCAGAAATCTATTTTTTAAAAGCTTTTTTAAAAAATTGGAAAATAAATCATGTATACAGAAATAGGCATAAAACAAATGTATAACAAAACCAAGTTAGTCAAAGCATCTGTCTACCTTTGTAACCAGCAACCAGATCTAGAAATAAACACTGATAGCACCCCAGTAATTCTCACAATACTGATCTCCACCCACCTCACCCACTAAAGGAAACCACTATGTTGACTTTTTTTTTGGTCAATACATAGCCTTAAAAAAATTTTTTTTCTTATTGTTTAAATTCAGTTGACATATAGTATATTATTAGTTTCAGAGGTAGAGTTCAGTGATTCATCAGTTGTGTATAACACCCAGTGCTCATTACATTACGTGTAATGAGCACTTAATGTCCATCACTCAGTTATCCCATCCCCCAACCCCCCTCCCCTTGAGCAACCCCCAGTTTGTTTCCAGTGATTAAGAGTCTCTTATGGTTTGTCTCCCTCTGATTTCATCTTGTTTTATTTCTTCCCCCTCTTCCCCTATGCTCCTCTGTTTTGTTTCTTAAATTCCACATATGAGTGAAATCATATGATAATTGTCTTTCTCTGATTGGCTTCTTTTGCTTAGCATAATACCCTATAGTTCCATTTGCGTCATTGCAAGTGGTAAGATTTCCTTTTTTTAAATTAAATAAAATTTTATTTTTTTTAAGATCTGAGCAGAGAGCCTGATGTGGGGCTCGATCCCAGGATCCTGGGATCATGACCCAAGCTGAAGGCAGACGCTTAACCCACTGAGCCACCCAGGTGCCCCAAGATTTCTTTTTTTGATGGCTGAGTACTATTCCATTGTGTATGTGTATGTATACATATACACACCACATCTTCTTCATCCATTCGTCTGTCGATGGACATCTGGGCTCTTTCCATACTTGGCTGTTGTGGACATTGCTGCTATAAACATTGGGGTGCAGGTGCCCCTTTGGATCACTATATTTGTATCTTTGGGGTAAATTCCTGGTATTGCAATTGTTGGGTCCTAGGGTAGCTCTTTTTTTAACTTCGTGAGGAACCTCCATACTGTTTTCCAGAGTAAGGCTGTACCAGCTTGCATTCCCACCAAGAGTGTAAGAGGGTTACCCTTCTCTGCATCCTCGCCAATATTTGTTGTTTCCTGACTTGTTAATTTTAGCCATTCTGACTGGTGTGAGATGGTATCTCAGTGTGGTTTTGATTTGTATTTCCCTGATGCTGAATTATGTTGAGCATTTGTTGAGCAGTGATGTTGGCCATTTGGATGTCTTCTTTGTAGAAATGTCTGTTCATGTCTTCTGCCCATTTCTTGATTGGATCATTTGTTCTTTGGGTGTTGAGTTTGATAAGTTCTTTATAGATCTTGGATACTAGCCCTTTATCTGATAAGACATTTGTAAATACCTTCTCCCATTCTGTCGGGTGTCTTTTGGTTTTGTTGACTGTTTGTTTCCTTTGCTGCGCAAAAGCTTTTTATCTTGCTGAAGTCCCAGTAGTTCATTTTTGCCTTTGTTTCCCTTGCCTTTGGAGATGTGTCTAATGAGAAGTTGCTGTGGCCGAGGTCACAGAGGTTCCTGCCTATGTTCTCTAGGATTTTGATTCCTGTCTCACATTTAGGTCTTTCATCCATTTTGAGTCTATTTTTGTGTATGGTGTAAGAGAATGGTCCAGTTTCATTCTTCTGCATGTGGCTGTCTAATTTTCCCAACACCATTTGTTGAAGAGACTGTCCTTTTTCCATGGGATATTCTTTCCTGCATCGTCGAAGATTAGCTGACCATAGAGTTGAGGGTCCATTTCTGGGTTCTCTATTCTGTTCGTTGATCTACATGTCTGTTTTTGGGCCAATACCATACTGTCTTGAAGATTACAGCTTTGTAATAGAGCTTGAAGTCCGGAATTGTGATGCCACCAGCTTTGCTTTTCTTTTTCAACATTCCTCTGAGTATTCGGGGTCTTTGCTGGTTCCATACAGATTTTAGGATTATTTGTTCCAGCTCTGTGAAAAAGTTGATGGTATTTTGATAGGGATTGCATTGAATGTATAGATTGCTCTAGGTAGCATAGACATTTAACAATATTTGTTCTTCCAGTCCATGAGCATGGAACGTTTTTCCATTTCTTTGTGT
>NW_027705584.1:0-338 GCF_054177405.1 Leptonychotes weddellii | reverse complement strand
TTCTAATTTCCTCCGACGACTCTTCCTGTGCGCTCGCAGCTCGGCTGACCGTTGGCGCGAGAGGCGCAGGCTTCCGGGCTGTCGGCTCTGGACACGCCTTCCTCGCTAAGCTTCACCCCTGCTCGCCTCTCACTGCCAGCCCCGCACGTGCGACTCTTGCCCTCACCCGACGCTTCGAGGCCGTCGTAGGGTTATTCACTGGCCTCATGTCCGCACCGCCGTGGCTCAGGGACGAGGGAGGCCCGCGGGGAGGGAGAGAGACGGGGGCGCGGCACTCGGCGGAGCCGTGGTCACACACGCACTGGGTCAGTCGGCCGTCTTATGTGGGTGCAGCCTGC
>NW_027705583.1:0-338 GCF_054177405.1 Leptonychotes weddellii | reverse complement strand
TCAGTCTAGAGCCTCTAGAAAGACCGTAGACAGTCCTGCCAACAATCTATTCCTCTGCAGAGTACCTTTAAAGTCATTGTATTCAGAGCATTACAAATAAATAAATAGAGATTTTTAAATCGGTGGAGATATCTCAAACATGAAAAAAAAAAAAAGGATCAGCCATGACTTTAAGAAACATCAGGGGCACCTGGCTGGTGGACTGTGTGACTCTTGACCTCAGGGTCGTGAGTTCCAGCCCCACGTTGGGAGCAGAGATTACTAAAAATAAATAAACAAAACAGAAATTGTGACTGGAGATTTTAAAAAGAAATGGATGGCTCAATCAAGATTTTTTT
>NW_027705582.1:0-338 GCF_054177405.1 Leptonychotes weddellii | reverse complement strand
TGTGCTAAGAGGGAGAAAAGAGAGAGAGGAAAGGAAGTCCATGGGTTAAAAGAAATCTTAATGTCAGAAAATACAATATTTCACCCTTATTGGGATCCTAAATCCAATAAGCTTTAAAAAGAAAACCCTGAGACAAGGAAATGTGCCTGCAGCTGGATATTGAATATTAAGCAGTTGTTGCTATTTTGGGGTGATAATGATGTCATGGTTGTGTAGGATTTTGTTTTTGTGTTTTGTGGGGTTTTTTTTGAAGAATCTTCCGTTTTACAAGCACATATTGAACTAGGTGGAGATAAAATGAGATAAAGTCTGGGATTTGCCTCAAAACAGTCGAGCGG
>NW_027705581.1:0-338 GCF_054177405.1 Leptonychotes weddellii | reverse complement strand
CACTACATCAAAAACTAATGATGTAATGTATGGTGATTAACATAACAATAAATAATTTTTAAAAAAAAGAATCCTTCCTCCTTGTGAGTATCTGGAAAAATGTCTGGTTCTATCTAAAAATTGTCTATTCAATTCCTCCGCCCACTTTTTAATTGGATTGTTATATTGAGTTGAATGAGTTCTTTATATATTTTGGATATTAACCCTTTATCCAATATATGGATGGCAAACATTTTCTCCCATTAAGCAGGTTGCCTTTTCATTTTGTTGAATGTTAATTTTGCTGTGCAGAAGCTTTCTAGTTTGATGTAGTCCCACTTATTGATTTTTGCTTTTGT
>NW_027705580.1:0-338 GCF_054177405.1 Leptonychotes weddellii | reverse complement strand
TGTGTCTATTACATGATCCACACCACATTTATCTACTAGAAAGAAAATGGAGCTAATAGCAAATAACATTTATTTAATAGTTATTAATAATTTCATTGGCACATATTTGATACATTATCGGCCCTAGTATTGTAGAAGATATTCAGATCATATACATTAATACCTTTCTTTTTTTAGAGTTTGTTTCATAGGGCCAAAGATAATTGTTTTCCTTATTGATCAAATAAAGTGTTAGGGTCAAAATCACCTCTGCAGTTTCTTTGTGCATTGTCATTGTGTTGTATCTTTACTTTCCACTGACTAAATCCTGCCTTAGAATTTGCAAGCTGGTCATAGAG
>NW_027705579.1:0-338 GCF_054177405.1 Leptonychotes weddellii | reverse complement strand
TAAATAAATAAATAAATAAATAAAATCTTTAAAAATAAATAAATAAATAAAATAAAATAAGGAATGCTGGGGCACCTGGCTGGCTCCGTCGGGAAAGCGTGTGACTCTTGATCTTGGGGTTGTGCCCTAAGAGGGTTTCAGGGGTTACAGTTTCACCAAAACTCCAAAGACATATCTAATACAGTCTATATATTATATTACAGGGCATCAGAGAAATTAGAAGTAACGCCTGTGGCTGATAAAAGGGGCAACTGACGAAGAATAACAAAAGCATGAGGTTAGAGAGAATCACACTTGATTTAAAAATAAGAAGGAGGGGGGCGCCTGGGTGGCTCAGT
>NW_027705578.1:0-338 GCF_054177405.1 Leptonychotes weddellii | reverse complement strand
ACTCTAGTAGTTATGACTTAATTGATTATCACCTAGTATGGGTCTTGTTTTCCTATTTGTAACCAACGAGATGCAATTCATAATGTCTGGTATCCATTCAAAGATTAGCAATCATGAAAAAAAAACAAACAAACAGAAAAACAGGATCATGACCAAAGCCAAAGGCAGATGCTCAACCGACTGAACCACCCAGGCACCCTCATTTTATGTAAGTTTTTAAAAATTCTCCCTACTCTACCTGCATGTTCCTCATCACACTTCCTCTGGACTGCTATTTCTTCCCCAAAACAATGACTCCTACACTTTTTGTACACCTAGGTTCATGTGTGTGTGTGTGT
>NW_027705577.1:0-338 GCF_054177405.1 Leptonychotes weddellii | reverse complement strand
CACTACATCAAAAACTAATGATGTAATGTATGGTGATTAACATAACAATAAATAATTTTAAAAAAAAAGAATCCTTCCTCCTTGTGAGTATCTGGAAAAATGTCTGGTTCTATCTAAAAATTGTCTATTCAATTCCTCTGCCCACTTTTTAATTGGATTGTTATATTGAGTTGAATGAGTTCTTTATATATTTTGGATATTAACCCTTTATCCAATATATGGATGGCAAACATTTTCTCCCATTAAGCAGGTTGCCTTTTCATTTTGTTGAATGTTAATTTTGCTGTGCAGAAGCTTTCTAGTTTGATGTAGTCCCACTTATTGATTTTTGCTTTTGT
>NW_027705576.1:0-338 GCF_054177405.1 Leptonychotes weddellii | reverse complement strand
CTGGTCACTGTGTACTTCAAGAGGGCTTCCCTGGGAGGGATAATTTTTTCTAACAGGATTTTAGCCACACACGAGTCATTGGCCTTTCTCCAAGGGAAAGCTTTGGTCCAGTGAGGAAACATAGGCACATTGACTAACCCTTATTTCCGTGAGATGAGGAAGTTGCATGAAATCCACTTGCCAAATCTCAAAGGGTTCATTGGGCAGTTTAAATGCCCAGAGGAGGTATGGATTTCTTTCCCAGGATTGTATTTTGGACCAATGGGACGAGCAAGGTAGGCACTTTTTGCAGCCTTCTTAATATTTCCCCACCAATATTGGTTCATGAACACTATCAG
>NW_027705575.1:0-338 GCF_054177405.1 Leptonychotes weddellii | reverse complement strand
TCTATCGTAGAAACAAAACACATGAGAGTTCATACGGTATTAAAAATCTTTAGATTCTTATCACTGTGTATCATTTTCAAAACTAAAGAATTTTTTTAAAGATTTTATTTTTATTATTTATTTGACAGAGAGACACAGTGAGAGAGGGAACACAAGCAGGGGGAGTGGGAGAGGGAGAAGCAGGCTCCCTGCAGAGCGGGGAGCCCGACGCGGGACTCGATCCCAGGACCCCGGGATCATGACCTGAGCCGAAGGCAGTCGCTTAACCGACTGAGCCACCCAGGCGCCCAAAACTAAAGAATATTTTGAAAAAAACATTAAAGAACTATTTTAACCCT
>NW_027705574.1:0-6132 GCF_054177405.1 Leptonychotes weddellii | reverse complement strand
CACACACTGGAATATTATGCAGCCATCAAAAGGAATGAAATCTTGCCATTTGCAACAACGTGGTTGGAACTGGAGGGTGTTACGCTGAGCGAAATAAGTCAATCAGAGAAAGACATGTATCATATGACCTCACTGATATGAGGAATTCTTAATCTCAGGAAACAAACTGAGGGTTGCTGGAGTGGTGGGAGTGGGAGGGATGGGGTGGCTGGGTGATAGACATTGGGGAGGGTAAGTGCTATGGTGAGTGCTGTGAATTGTGTAAAACTGTTGAATCACAGACCTGTGCCTCTGAAACAAATAATACATTATATGTTAAAAAAAATTAAAAAAAAAAAAAGAAGATAGCAAGAAGGGAAAAATGAAGGGGGAGGAAATCGGAGGGGGAGACGAACCATGAGAGACTATGGACTCTGAGAAACAAACTGAGGGTTCTAGAGGGGAGGGGGGTGTGGGGTTGGGTTAGCCTGGTGATGCGTATTAAAGAGGGCACGTACTGAATGGAGCACTGGGTGTTATACACAAACAATGAATCATGGAACACTACATCAAAAACTAATGATGTATGTTGATTAACATAACATAATAAAAAAAAATTCTCTGCTTTATACTGGCCCTGCCTGGGGAGTGAAGTGGAATGATTTGTACCAAAAGATAAAAAGAAAGATGGAGAAATAAGATTTTCTACCTAAAGGCTTCAGTAAAGCAGGTGCTTTGAGTTGTTTTTCAATATTAGTAATAGTCATAGCAATTTGAGGTGCAAGTGACAGAAAATCAATAGAACTTGTTTTGACAAGAAGGTTAATTTATTGGAAGAATATGATGGTATTACTTGTAATAGAAGAAATGGTTGGAAAACTAAAGTGTAAGAAGGAGAGGAATGAACAGATTAGGATGCTACCAAGACTTATCCTATCCATCTGTCATGTCTGCCTTCCTCTGGAGAACACATTTCATGCGTGCCTGTGTTCTGTTACACTTCAGACCCCTTGACAGTATCCACAGTCATCACTGACAGGGCCTGAACCTCATATTTTAACGAAGGACTTTCTCTCCCTCAGTTCTGTGGGAAAACACATCTTGTATAATTCTTACTGACCCAGCTTTGGCCAGTAGTCGTAATCGATCCGCGGGGCCAAGGAGAGCCAATCATACAAACCAAATCTAGGCTATCCAGAACTAGAACTGTACCTAGAACTGCATGGTTAATCAGGAGCAGGAATTGTGGGGTTGTCAATACAATATGAGTTTAATTATCCCGGCTTATATATGGGTAGATTGCCAGCTTGAGAGAGAGGCTGGCAAAGTCAGAACAGAACTGCTTTTGGGGTGCCTGGGTGGCTCAGTTGGTTAAGCGACTGCCTTCGGCTCAGGTCATGATCCTGGAGTCCCTGGATCGAGTCCCGCATCGGGCTCCCTGCTCGGCGGGGAGCCTGCTTCTCCCTCTGACCCTCCCCCCTCTCATGTGCTCTCTGTCTCTCTCATTCTCTCTCTCAAATAAATAAATAAAATCTTTAAAAAAAAAAAAAAAGAACAGAACTGCTTTTTCTCATAGCAGTAATGTTAAACAGTATGGATATATATCTCATTAAACAAATGAAGAATAGGAAAAATATCAAAACAATAATTGAATTAAAAGTGAGATTATTCACATGAAAAGAAGTTTTTAGGTAATAGCAATGATAAGTTTCATTTTATTAAGCTCCCTTGGGCATAATGTTAATTTATAAGTCATTCATTGATAATCTCAGATGCTGGGAAGAAGACAGTATGAACACTTTTCAGAGTTGCCAGTATGTAGTAGGAGCTATCCTATGAAGAGAACGTTGGTACTGGTATGATATAGAAACCGTCTTCCACTGTAAAAGCCCCAAATGCCAGACATTATTTTTCCCGGCTTTTGTTGTCTCTAAAATGTATGTATTTGACAAATTCTTGACTTACCCCAAACTGAACCACAAGCTACTAAAGCAAGGGATTGAGGTAGCCGGCATCAGAAGCAGAAACATCCAGTTCATAGGGCATCGGGACAAGCTGTGGCAAGAGCCATCTTGATGGACTAGTTCTGGGCTCTGAGCCTAACTGCTCTTCAGTTGTTTTTTTTTCCTGATCATTTTCTGAGCCTGGTTTTCCAGCCTTCTGCATTTCTTGGCACTAACCAACATCCTTATAACAAACTTTTTTCTGCTTAAATAAGTCACAATTGATTTTTGATGTGTGTGACCTAGGTCTCTGCCTAGTGCACAAGAACTCAATAAGATCTCTTAAAAACTACAGCCCTCTAAGAGTACATTGCATGTGATATTAAAACCTCTGGGAATTCGTTTTGCAGTTCAGCAAGAAAATAAGGTATGATTTATATAGAGCTTATCAGAAATACAGTTCTGCCCAAAGTAAGGAAGACCTGCACTTAGTCTTTGTGAATGTATTAAAGTCATTCTTAGGATGTAAGAGGAAACTTAATTAATTAAGTCTTTAAATATTTTCTATGAGGAGACTTTTTTTAGATGTAGTTTTAATTGCCCCATCGAGTGAAGTTTTAGAAATGTTCTTTCTCTTTCACTGTTAATGTATAACACAACCTTTATTTACAAATTAAAGTATAACAGTAGAGTCACCAAAGAAATACAAATACTCAAAAAAATCATTGTATCATGACAAGTAAAGAGTTGGAACTCTACTGATTGCAAAATCCAAGTAGGTCACATTTATTATATGGTCTGGAATCTAATCAGATTAACAGAGATTAAAACCAGCTTTCAACCCCAAGCCTTCTAAGAATTGTTTAATTAATGCAAGGGCTTATACCCTTGATTTTAATCTCATCTCAAATTATTGTCCAGAGCCATATTGGTTAATTTCAGAATGTGATTTTCCAGTTAATGTTTAGAAAGACACTCTACCATTTCTGCTCAATAGAAGTTTTCTACATTTTATTTAATTCATAGATATTTCATAATAAATCCCCAAGCGATTAGAATTTATGATTATGTTCTGAATTCATTTGCAGAGAGGCTTTATATAAAACATGTGTTCCAAAATGGTTGTATAAAAATGTTTGTCTTAAATAAAATTACATTTCAAATCCTTAAAGAAACCATATTACTCATTATTTAAAAAAATCAGTTCATGTCTTAATTTCAATAATATTTCATTTTAGACAGTAGTTTTTAACAATGTTATCAGTTTTAATATTTATAGTTACAAGCAGTCAAAGCCCATTAAATTGTCTTTAAATGGGTATCTATCTGGGTGTATGTGATACAGCATATATAAGAATAATAGGAAATAAAAGTCTGCTTTAATAAAAGTGAATATGTTCGTAAGACATGTTTGTAAATTCAAGAAAGAAATGACAAATTACATATAGTGTAAGCCATGAGAAGGAAAACGAAGGAACAAATATCTATTTGGTAATTTTGCAATTTTGCACAAAATTCTACTTAGTTTAATGCCTACAGTAGTCCAAGGAAAGGAATTACTATCCCCATTTCTTAAATTTAAAAAGGATGCTTGGACCGACTTATTTCGCTGAGCATAATACACTCTATTTCCATCACGTTGTTGCTTTCACTAATATGTGGAATTTAAGAAACAAAACAGATGAACATAGCTGGGGAAAAAAAAGAGAGGCAAACCATAAAACAGACTCTTAACCACCAGAGAACAAACTAAGGGTTGCTGGAGAGGAGGTAGGGGGGTATGTTAAATGGGTGATGGGGATTAAGGAGGGCACTTGTGATGAGCACTGGGTGTTATATGTAAGTGCTGAATCACTAAGTTCTATTCCTGAAAGTAATATTACACTGCATGTTAACTAACTGGAATTTAAATAAAAACTTGAAACATAAAAATAAATAAAATAAAGTGAGTCAGATTTGACATAAAAAAATTAAAAAAATAAAGATGCTTACAATTTAAATAAAACTAGGAACAGAAGAACTTTGAGATTTTTAATCAGAATTGAATATAACTTAAACCTCTGAAAAAATAGGGGTGCCTGGGTGGCTCAGTTGGTTAAACGACTGCCTTTGGCTCAGGTCACGATCCTGGAGTCCCGGGATCAAGCCCCACATCGGGCTCCCTGCTCGGCAGGGAGTCTGCTTCTCCCTCTGACCCTCCCCCCTCTCATGTTCTCTCTCTCATTCTCTCTCTCTCTCTCAAATAAATAAATAAAATCTTTAAAAAAAAAAAAACCTCTGAAAATGATTTCTCTTATAATATAAGAAAGTCTAGTGAGCAGTCAGTACATATTTGATGGTTTAATATATAGATTAATTAAAGGATTTAAAAATAACAATTTTTATTCCAGTATCTGTATTGTCAATTTATCTGTAAATACTACTTAAGTTTTTAAAATTTTTTTTAATACATTCAAATCTTTCCCAGAATTTTCTAGATAGCTTTTGCTTTCTCTTTCTCTCTCCCACCTCCCTTCTGCTACGTAAGGACATAGTGAGAAGACAACTGTCTGCAACCCAGGGAGAGAGCTACCCCCAGACACTGATCCTGCTGGCACGTTGACCTTGGACTTCTTGTCTCCAGAACCGAGATAAAGTTTTGATAGTTTATATTACTTAGTCTATTATATTTTGTTCTGGCAGCTTAAGCAGATTAATACATAGACTTAAACCAATTACTGTGTTTTTTGGCCCAATATTTATTTCCAGAAATATTTTCCTTTCCAGAAAATATAGATATAGATATATAGATAGAGAGATAGAGAGAGATAAATATATATAGAGAGAGTGAGAGTTGCTTCTTTGCATCCCCACTTCTAGGTTAGGATTACTTTTGTTAATTAACTACTATTTTGTATTTTCAAAAATTGATCATTTTCCCTCTCATTTTTAAATTTATTTTTTGTCATTGTAGCTGTGGGGTTTCAAAAGAAAGTAGGCTAAGTGCCTGTGCTCAATCTAACTTCTCTAACCAAAAGTTAACTTATTTCAATACTTTTCAAACTGAAAATTATAGTTGACTCAGGCCTTATTTTGTGAGTAAAATGGAGAGTAGGTTGAATCTACTTTCTTAGCATCTAAACTTGGGCTCACACAATCCAGGGAAAATGCTCTGATCTGGTCTTCAGCCATTCTGTCTGTTGTCCTCAGGATTCTTGCCCAGGTTCACAAGGTCCACTCAAAAGCAAATTGCTCCTCTGTTCGCATTCATCCATCTGAGCCAAACTTGTGCATACAGCTCCCAAACATCTATACAGATACGTTACCACTTCTATAAACCCCATAGGAGCTGGGACTAGATTCCTATGGTTCACAGAAACAGTATCGTTTCTGTGGCCTTTCACTGAACCTAGCTGCATTCTAGCTGTATCCTAGTTCCCTTATCCTTTCTTGTCTTTGAGAAGCCACTTTCATCAGACCACTTTCCACCTAGGGCAGTGTAATCACTTCCAACGGTCTAAGGCAGTGGCTATTAATGAGGATGATATACCTAGGGAACATTGGTTGGTATGTTTCTCATGGCCATGTTGATGGGTGAGAGAATCAAATTTAGTGGGATGGGACCATACCAGACATTCTGAAATTCACTGAACAGATCCACATAATGAAGAATTTTTTACATGCTTATGACTTTCAAGTGTCTTGATAAGTATTCATATAGGTGAAAACTCCAGAATAGCTATCTGATCATATAATCTAACCCTATTTTACATATTAACACAAACTAATTTTTCACGATTGTAGTCTAAAATCAATTTCTTGAAGCATGCAAACTTCATGTATGAATATTGATGGAAGACTGGATATTGTTTTGTTCAGAACTTTTCTATGACTTAACCATATCTCCAAGGACAACACTTCCTGAAGCATTTGTATGGCCACTGCAACACACTTACGTTAGTTTGCATTTGCCTGTATGGTTTTAACCACTAATTAATTCATGACATTTAATAAAGTAATGCAAATCTGCACTATTTAAACAGCATATTGCTTTATAATTAACATATTTTAATTTCTCCATTTATTTCAATTATTTTGAGTTGAAGTTTTATTTAAATGTTTAGGTGGTTTACATTATCTATGAATTTCAATCAGAATATTACACAGGGGCATAAAGATACTTTTAAGGGTGTTATGCTCCTGGGGTGCCTGGGTGGCTCAGTTGTTAAGC
>NW_027705573.1:0-338 GCF_054177405.1 Leptonychotes weddellii | reverse complement strand
TCTCTGATTTGCTTCATGAGGCAGAGCCGCTGTGTCTCATCAATTAAAACAGGTTCCCAAATCCTCAGCTGTGAGATTCTCATGACTCCCGGTTTCACTGTGATGCATTTTTATTTTAAAGTAAATGTCAGTTTTCATCAGCGCAAATGTCCTCATAACATAATATGACTTGAAGATATGCAAATACCTTCTTTCCAGATACTTCTAATTAGGTAGAGGTCTTGGGTGGGGAGGTGCTCCCTAATTACTTCTGAGGTAATCAGGAGAAATCACATTTGATTATATGCTCTACGGTGGCTTCCAGAAACTCAGGGCCAGCATTTACTGCCGCAGGGCTT
>NW_027705572.1:0-338 GCF_054177405.1 Leptonychotes weddellii | reverse complement strand
GTGTGTGTGTGTATATACATTACATTTTGCTTATTCATTTGTTGGACATTTGGGTTGCTTCTACCTTTTGCCTATTGTGAGTAATGCTGCTTTGAACATAGGTTTGCAAATATCTCTTTGAGATTGAGCTTTCAGTTCTTTTTTTTTTAATGATTTTTAATAATTTATTCATTAGAGCAAGCAAGCGAGAGTATGGGCAGGGAGTAGGGTCAGAGGGAGAGGGAGAAGCAGACTCCCTGCTCTATAGGGAGCCCAAAATGGTGCTCAGTCCCAGGACCCTGGGATCATGACCTGAGTCAAAGGTAGATAAGCTTAACTGACTGAGCCATCCAAGTGTC
>NW_027705571.1:0-338 GCF_054177405.1 Leptonychotes weddellii | reverse complement strand
ATAGAATATGTGATAAGTGAAAGCCTTATTATAAAATGAGATCCTAAAATTAAGATCTAGATGCTGTGCTAAGAATATGAGGGCAAAATGAAAATTTAATCTATTCAAGTTTCTTGGGTGCACGTAATAGCAACTAGAGCTACTCCTTTGTTCGTTTGTTTGGTTTGTTTTAGCTAAAACTCACCTAAGGACTTCTTGAATGTTTTCCTAAGTTATTTTTAAAGTCAAAAATGATGTATTGCCACTTCAGATCATTTACTTTAATCGTGGATTTCTTTCAGCCTAAGACTTTTTGGGGTGAATATTTATCTGTGCGTGACATTTTATTCTGTTCTGTT
>NW_027705570.1:0-338 GCF_054177405.1 Leptonychotes weddellii | reverse complement strand
TACCCCTTCTGTAAAGCCCTGGTCAGATAACATTGCTTATAAGTCAGCTTTTGTGTTTATTATCCTAGGTGGAGTCATCTTTTCCTTCCTTTTTGCTTCCATAACCTCCATTTTAGCACATTCCACAGCCTGCTCTGTGTTCACGGTGACTACAAAACAAAGAAAATGAGTCGTGAAGAGAGGTGGGTGCGAACATGGGAGGCAGGAGGGGAAGGGCTGTCTTCACAAAGCAGCCCTGGAGGAGATAAGAGGTGCCTGAGTCTTTGCCCCCCTTGCCCTCTCGGGGTGACAGCGGCAGAGATGCAGGGAGGGCCTTATCGAACTGGATCAGAGACGTT
>NW_027705569.1:0-338 GCF_054177405.1 Leptonychotes weddellii | reverse complement strand
TGGGTTATCTCTGGGAATCAGGACCACTAGGCACTCCTGCCTTCTACAGGATATATTTTTCTGCATTGTTTTGATTTTTACAATGAACACTTATTATTTTTTGTAATCGGGGGGGGGAATTTCTTTAAGAAAATCTGAGTACTTACTATGAGTCGGCTCCCTGAGTAGCTGACTCTTACCTTTCTCAGTCATCTTGAGAAGGAGATACTCTTCCCTCTTTATTCTAAGGAGGAGAAGCTGACACGGAGGAAGGTTGAGGACTATGTCCAAAGTCCCCTAGCCAGGAGTGACAGAGCTGGGCTATATCCCCAGTTCTGACTGATTCTGAAGCTTACACT
>NW_027705568.1:0-338 GCF_054177405.1 Leptonychotes weddellii | reverse complement strand
TATATGTATCTATTTAATTTCATCAGCACCATATGAGGGTTACAAACTCATTGTTTCGCAAGAGAAGGCTGACAGCTGTCATTTCTAAGGAGAATGAATAGTGATTTCCTCATGGATTTAATCCTTTAAGAAAGGCTGGATTTTTAACAGATAGATGGATCTGCATTTTAAACCCAGAAAGGGCCATGAACAAAGACTAATAGCACTGATATGCTCTTGTATGTTTATTGTTTATGAAATTGACTGAGGACTTTTGAAGATAATAGATATTTAGTAACATGAAAGAAACAAAAACACAGAATTTAACTTTGTTATACAGAAATATGTTGCAAAGAGTA
>NW_027705567.1:0-338 GCF_054177405.1 Leptonychotes weddellii | reverse complement strand
TGGGCAGTGCCCTAGGCCAGCTGCTTTCCGGCCTCAGAGCCCTGCTGGCAGCATGGCAGACCCTATCCAGAATGGAGTGGTGACTGCTCTCTCACAGGCTGGGAGACCCTGGGCCCTCTCCAAGTCCTGTTGATATTCCCTCTTAACTGTCATTCAAATCCAGTTGTGTCATTAATTAAAAAAACCTTTATTGAAGAAACATATAGTACAGGTCCCAGGTCGTAAGTGATCAGCACGTAATAAGCACCCAGATCAGGAAGTAGGACGTTCCTGGGTCCCAGAGCCCCCGTGGCGGCCTTTGCCGCCGGCTCCTTGCTTTGTGAATTTTTTTTTTTTTT
>NW_027705566.1:0-338 GCF_054177405.1 Leptonychotes weddellii | reverse complement strand
AGAGTACAAGTAGGCAGAGAGGCAGGCAGAGGGAGAGGGAGAAGCAGGCTCTCCGCTGAGCAGGGAGCCCAATGCGGGGCTTGATCCCAGGACCCCGGGATCATGACCTGAGCCGAAGGCAGCTGCTTAACCAACTGAGCCACCCAGGCGCCCCCAAACTATGATCTTAAAAAAAAAATCAACTTTGGAACACCTGGGTGGCTCAGTTGAGCATCCGACTCTTGGTTTCAGCTCAGGTCATGATCTCAGGGTCGTGGGATTGAGCCCCTCTTAAGGCTCCATGCTCAGCGCAGAGTTTGCTTGAGATTCTCTCCGTTGCCCCTCCCCCACCCAGCATT
>NW_027705565.1:0-338 GCF_054177405.1 Leptonychotes weddellii | reverse complement strand
GCACTGCCAACAGAGGATTCTAAGATGAAAGCTTTGTTCTTGCCAAGGCCGACAAAGAGCTCTAAATACAGCCCGCTTGCCAGTGTCTAGGAGAGGAAGAGGCATGTGTCGCCCCCCTCTCCCATACCATGTCCCCCCCCCCCGACGCCCACATCTGCCCCTCACATGTCTCTTTCTTACTGTTCTGGTTCATGGTAACAGTTAAAACAGCAAAAATAATGTTGACTAAAAGATAATAAAGTTTAAAACACACAAAGTGCTTTCATAAAGGTCATCTCATTTTGTTAAGCATCCCTGCAATTCCACTTAAATTCTGTGGGGAAATACTAGCATTCATT
>NW_027705564.1:0-338 GCF_054177405.1 Leptonychotes weddellii | reverse complement strand
GTTTTCCCCGCAGATATCTACCCAAAGCCCAAACCCCCGTACCGCCCCCAACCTGGAATGCCGGACGACAGTGGAAGTAAGAATTTTCAGCCTTAGGGCTCCTTTCCAACCTGGTTTCGTGAAGCCCGCCTTGTCTTTTTGGGGGTGGGGGGTTCATCAGGCTGCTTTTGAAATAAGGAGCAGCTTGCTGTGCGGGAAACCGAGTCACACTCCTAAGCAGGGGAGGCCAGAAGGTTGAACCGACATCACTCATTTTATTTCCCGTTGCTCTGAGCGCTGGAAAATACCGCGTGATCGGGGGTATTGTATGTTCTTGTAATGGATTTTTAATTAGGCTG
>NW_027705563.1:0-6133 GCF_054177405.1 Leptonychotes weddellii | reverse complement strand
TGCCCCTCCCATCCCTACCTACCCCCTCCCACCCCAAAATGGAAGGGAGGGGAAGAAACAAATTGCCAGGGGCTGGCCAGAACCCTGGGTCCCACCGTGCATGCAGTCTATTATGGTGGTTCCAGTACTACACCCCTTTTTAGTTTAGAATTGAGAGGGTCGGTGTTTACACAGCCTCACTGGGATGATGAAGGGGACAGACCAGGTCCTGAGCCCCAGAGACCCACCTGCTTTCCCGTGGAAGAGGAAGGGGAGGGGGGACGCTGGGAGCTTGGGCGACATGCCTGCTCGGACGACAGGTACAAAGCGCAACGTCCTGCACGCCTGGGAGGCCTGGGGTGTGGGAATGCACGGTCACCGGGGCCTGTGCCCAGGCTCAGGGGACGACCAGAGAGAAAGGAAGGGAGTGGGATGGGAAGATGGGAGGGAGGGAATGTTGAAAAGAAGGAAAGGAAAAATGGGAAGAAAACTGAAGACTGAACCCCAGGGTACTCCTGCTTCTCTTCCAACAACGTGCACCAACCTGCAGATGCCCAGAGTAAGAGTAAAAACGTGCGCCCGGTGCGCGTTTCCCGAAGCGCTGCTGGGCGGGAGGCGGGAGGCGGAGGGCCGTTTCCTGGGGGGCCTGACGGTAACAGAGGACCCCGAGCTCAGGGTGCTGGCACTGGGGACAGTCGCCGGACAGACGCGGGACTGAGGGCCGTGGGGCAGCCCCTGGCCTCTCGCCTCCCTCGGAGCCCCGGGGCTTCGGGGGAGAATCCGTCCTCTAAGCGCCGGTATACCGCGCAGTCTCACTGCCCGTGCCTCCCTGGTCCCACAGCTCTGAGCAGCTAAAGGTGGACGCGGGAAACACGCCGCATCTTTACACCGCGCTCTGCAATTTGTTGTCTGATTGCTCTTTCTCCTCTCAGGCGAGGGAAGGAGGGCGGGGGGGGGGGAGAGGGCGGGGCCGGCGGTCACACCTGTCACCCGGCAGCTGCCCGTGTTCCCACGTTCCAGGGACTGTCCCCTGCCCTCCCTCCGTCCTTGTGTTCTGGGGGCCGCCAGGCTGACCGAGGCCTGGACGGAACGGAAGCCTCGCACTTTCAGGGCCACATCCTTGCTGCGTCCCCGAGGAGCTTCCCTAAAAACTGGGCTGTTTCCGAAGGGAGCCAGGCAGAGAGACAGACACGTGTGTCTGGTGACAGAGTTTGAGCTCCTGCATTCAGGCAAGTCTGCAGAGGAAGGAAGCCAGTTTCCTCAGAAGCAGCAACTCAAACTCCAAACACTGTGTCACCCTCTGTCAGGACGGCCGGTTTCCAAGGCAACCACATGAACACCCCACACACTTCTTGTTTCCTGAGACTTTATTAAATATTCCTCTGCCTTTTATTTCAAGCCCCCCCGCCCAAGCCGGGAGGCGTCCGATCGACCTTTCTGGGTGCTTCCTGCTGGAGGAAGGCCTGTCTCTGGCCGCCATCCAGGCTGGGTGCACGGGTGAGACTGGAGTCTGTCGCTGGCCACAGCGTCCCTGCGGACAGGCTCAGCCACCGCGCCTGCGCTGCCCACACCCGCCCCGAAACTCTCTTTTGTCTTCATACCCCCCACCCCGGTTCCCGACCACACCTCCCTCCCCGGGGGCTCACTTCCAGCCTCGGCTGGAGTGTCCTTCCTGGGCTGTTTTACCCTATTTAACCTCCAGGGAGTCGTCATGATGAATTATGGATGGAACATTCGTGACCTGGGCTGCCGGGGGCGTGGGAGCCAGGAAAGAGGGAGCGAGGGCCCTCCTCACGGAGGTGTCTGTGCGACCCCCCGGTGACTCTTCCTCACCGCCCTGTGCCCTGAGTGGCCACACTGGATTTCGCCTCCCACTGACGGCCAGGCCGGGGGGTCCGTGGAAGGCGCATTAGCTGTCCCCTGAGACTCCTCCAGATTCTGTGATTCTGTGATTTTATTTGGCATTACACACGCTCCTGAGCAATTCTGATGAGCAGGAGGTGTCCAGGATTATAAAAGTATAAGAAAACTGAAGAGGTGCGGCCATTAAGACAGCATCTTGTTCGACCGCGAGGTGGCCTTTGACCCCTCCTTCTAGCATCACGCTCACGGCAGTAAGTGTTCACAAATGGGTTGGGTCCACCTCTCAGGGTAGAGAATC
This sequence comes from Leptonychotes weddellii, assembly GCF_054177405.1. Taxonomy (NCBI): domain Eukaryota; kingdom Metazoa; phylum Chordata; class Mammalia; order Carnivora; family Phocidae; genus Leptonychotes; species Leptonychotes weddellii. The sequence goes on along the minus strand of NW_027705563.1, from coordinate 3,993 downwards.
TAGTCAGTTGTTGTCCATGGATACAGGGACCAGGGGGGTCAGGGGTAGGGGACTGCCTTCTTCCCACACCCTGACACACTTAGGTGTTTTCCTCTGTGCATTTATCATCTGCTTCAATGATAAAAAACAAAGATAGTATTAAAAACAGCCAAGCACTTGAGGTGTCTGGTAACCCTTTCCGAAGTAGGATGAGTATGGCAATTGTAAGACAGCCCCAGCCAGCAATCTCTTTGTGCCTCTGGCTGGTGGGGCGCTGGCATCCACAAATCTCTCAGGAATGGGTGTGCCTGGCCCCTGGGAACGGCGTCCAGACATGTTCGGACTCATCTTCCCCTTCATCCCTGGGATTCTTCAAGATGATCCCCTATTCACCCGAGATAGGCTAGAGTGCACAGCATCGGTGAACGACGAGTTACCATCACGCCATGGGTCCTTTCAGGGACTGTCCGAATATCGAACAAAGGATCTCCAACCACCCTGCCTTCATCTGGGGAGGAGGGGAGGCTGACCGAAAGATCCCCTGTGATGGACACAAGTGTCTCAGTCCGTCCGGGATGCTAGGAGAACACCAGGGACCGGGGACTTATAAACAGCAGACACTGATTTCTCACGGTTCTGGAAGCTGGGAGTCCCAGATGGAGGGGCCGGCAGATTCGGTGCCCGGCGAGACCCGCGTCATGGCTCGTAGACGCGGGCTTCTCGCTGTGGCCTCACGCAGGGAGCGGGGACAGCACCCGGGGTCTCTTTTATGAGAACATCAATCCCATTCATGGGGGCTTCACCCCCAAAGGCCCCACCTCCTAAGGCCTTCGCACTGGGGGTGAGGATTTAAACATGAACTTGGGGAGGACTCAAACTTTCAGACCATGGCCACCGGCTTTTTGTTTCTTCTTCAGACAATGATTGTTCTCATCCCCACAAACGTCTCTGTGACAGAATTTCTTTTTTTTTTTTTTTTTAATATTTTTTTTTTTTAAGATTTTATTTATTTGCGTGAGAGAGAATGAGAGACAGAGAACATGAGAGGGAGGAGGGTCAGAGGGAGAAGCAGACTCCCTGCCGAGCAGGGAGCCTGATGCGGGACTCGATCCCGGGACTCCAGGATCATGACCTGAGCCGAAGGCAGTCGCTTAACCAACTGAGCTACCCAGGCGCCCTCTGTGACAGAATTTCTTATGGTCCCTTACAGGGACTGTGATATGCTCCCTTTCTTCTTCCCAAACTCAGGGTGCTGGTAGCAGTAGGAGGAGAAAAGTAATCGCGAGATCCATCTGACGAGGATGAGATCCGTCCCACGCAGGAGAAGGGACGGGAGAGGTCCATGCTGACGGCACACAGCTCCCCCGGTCCCCCCGCCGACTTCCTCCTCCCCCACGTGGCTTGTCCTCATTTACGAGAATCTGGGTTCCATTTGGCCTCCAGGTGCCTCTGAGATTGGCCCCGTTTCCATCATGTTGAGTGGGTGTTGCTCCACAGAGCATCCGCACCGCTGACAAACCAGTTAGAAAGAAAAACAGAGAAGTCCGTGCTGGTACCTTTCGAACCTTTCAAGAGGTGCCGGGAACGAACGGCACAAAATGCACGCACATCGCCCCCCCAGAACGAGGTGGGCGCTGAGTGTCGGGAGCAGACACGGGTGGCGGGAACGGGGCGGCCGCTGCTGGCGTGGGAGGGCCGCGCGGGAGGGCAGCGAGCCTCCCCCAGCTCAGGCTCCGCGGCGCTGGCCGCCCGGGCCCCGCCACGGGGCCCGAGAGGCTCCGGCCACGCTGCTGCCTGCGACTCCAAAGGACTCAGGCGATGGGTCCCCGGGGAGCTCTGGGCGGGGGGCTCAGCAGAAAAACGCAACCATGTCATGTTGGCCTGACGGGAAGCACAACGGGAAAGAATCTCTTCCACGCTGAGGAGTCCTGCCTGCCGTGGGATCAGGACGGGACGCTGGGCCGGGGGGCCGACATTTCTGACATTTCACCCATGCGTCGTGTGCCTCGACGGCTGCACTGGGGAGGCGGCCACACCGGGAGCCCCAGGGAGGCGAGCTCTCTGTCCCTGACTCCAGCAAACCACCGGCTTACCTCGTCTCTCCGACAGTGCCGTCGGTCCCCTGCCAGGCCCCCCGTCTTGGTGACAGGATGGAAGGTCCCCAGGGGAGCTGAGGAGTCCTGCTGACCACGGAGAGCAGAGCTGAGACACCCCCCCCGGCCCCCCATCAGCGAACCCTGGACCAGCTGCGCCTCCGTCCCTGGGACTTCCCCTATTCAATGCAACACGCCCTCTCTCCACTTTTGCCAATCGGCTCAGAGTCTGTAGCTTAGGACTGGAGAGCCCTGGCGGAGACAGACGTCCTCCTGCGGAGACAGACGTCGTCCTGCAGGCAACTTGGAAAGAGCGCCACGCTGGCGGGCGCTTGCTGGGAGCCGGCCGGCACCGCCTGAGCTGCTTCCTGCGACGGCGTCCCTGAACCCCCAGCTCCCCGAGATAGGTTTTGTTGTCGTCGCACATCACAGACGAGGAGACTGAGGCTGGAGGAAGTTGAAATTCTTGCCTGACATCCTCCAGCCCCAGCCCAAGTCGTCCTGCTGGCACCTAGTCAGGGGCCTCCGCCCAGGGGGTCCTGCTAGTTTTATCGCGGGATTAGCAACTTTGCGTATTCAGTTGCATTTGGTTTCTGTGCTTCATTTCATTGAATGTATTTCATACATATTTCATTCATCTGTTACTTCGACAAATACAAATCCAACTCTACGCGTGTGCTTGCTTGTGCATCTACACATTGAGTTCATACTCCCGGTGTTTCAACCTCCCCTGCTCTCCCCGAGACCTTATCAAATCCTTTTCAGTACCTTGCCTTTGTGCTGCATATCATAACGTGGCCACGTGGTGATGTTTTATCCTACGGAGTCTCAATACTGACGATGCTGCAAACGGGGGCCTGACCCGGATGCCCGGCAGCAGACAGCAAGAAGCTCTACTCCTATCTCGACGAGGACCCCAGCCTGACTGCAGCCACAGAAGTCAGGGTCCCACAGCCTATTTAAGGTTAACAAACAAACAAACAGAAACTCCTTTTCTCTTGACCCAGCAACAACCAGGTTTCAGTCCTTTGCAACCAAGAGCCCCGACTTATAAAAATATGTTCTCCACACTTCCTAGCATGTCATCCCTACCACCTGTTACCATGACAACGCACAGACTGTAATGAGGCCCACGAAAACTCGAGGGGAGAGGCAGCTGGTGGTGCGAGCTCCCCCAGGTTTCACCCGTTACCATTTCACAATTAGACTCTCAGCTCTTCAGACTTTCTGATGCTTCTGTGATCGTAAATGACCAGGTATTAACCTCAGGGAGAGACCCTGTCCTGGGGTAACTTCACCTCATATGCACGGGGAGCACACAGAAGGAAAGAAGCAGAAACATCACAAAGCCGTCCTCTTGGAAATTCAGCTCTGCTCCAGGAAGGCTCTGCTTTGCTGGTGGACTTCACGGGAACAGATGGATTATAAATTCCCTCCTCCTACACACAACCACTCCACACAGTTGTAATTATTGAATATTTTTGTTTCCGTTTTTAGAAAAAAAAAAAAGAAATGACCTGCACCAGGACCTGCAGACTGACTAATTAGCATCAAGAGTGGGAACTCAGCTGCTTCTGACTTTTGTGTAGCAAAGAACAGAAGAAAAAAGCTTCTTTATCCGATTTAATGTGAGATGTCGAACTTGGCCACTGGATTTCTCCAACTCAAATAAATGAAAAGAAATATGCATCAGCTTATTCTACGTTATCTTCAGAAGAATCACTGGATTTCAGTTCCAACAGGAGAGGGAGGAAGAGAGAGGCATGATTTCCATACTCAGCTGCATCACCCTTCCTGGAAAGTGAGGGAAGCCACAAAGGTTCTAATGAGAATGGGCCTTTCCCTGGTGGGCAAGTGAACGGAGCCAGTATCGCCTCCCCCTCCCCGGAGCTGCTGATCATCTCCACGGCCTCGGGGCCTC